>NC_054702.1:67890462-68100994 GCF_016097555.1 Gigantopelta aegis
GAAAAAGGGATAGAAACAAAGGAAAGAGGCACAAGATAGGGAGAAAAAAAAGAGAAAGAAACACAAAACAAAATCTTTAAAAAGAAAGAAAAAAAAAAAAAGAAAGGGAAAAATAAACTTAAGGGGACTGGAAAAAGAAAGATACATTTTTCTATTGGGGAGGGGAAAGGGGGAGGGGGGGGGGGGGGTAAGACATGAACCAATAAAGTCGTGGTGGGGGATTAATTTGTAAGATGCAGGATAGATCTTAAAAAAAAAAAAGAAGAAATCACACGGCCCTAATGCAAGTGTCCATTCTGTCAAAAAAGTATGGAGAGAAAACAAGAAAAAAAAAAAAAAACAAAGAGACTCCCTTGGGAATAGAGAGGGGGGAGGGTGGCCAAAAAAAAAAAAGTAAAGAAAGGTCGGAAAAGGCTCACGCTTTTGGTAGTGAGGCAGTTCTTAGGGCGTGAGTATTGCTGTGTTTTTCTCTTATTGCCTGTCTTTTCACGGGAGTGCGAACACCATCCGTGTTATTCGAAACTCTGTTCTAGAAGTGTGCTGGGAAAGTCGTGTTTTGTAAGAGGCAGGGAAGACGTTTCAATGGCAAACGAGAACGTGTTCGTGAACGTGAGTTAGGCCACGACGTGGTTCCTCAAATCCAAACGCTACTACTTCACTAAACACAATCGCTAGAGGTGTGACGAGAATACGTTCTCAGCCGTTCCCGAAGCCGTTCCCGCGCAGTGTCGAATACACGGTTAATCAGTGAATGAATGCTTGTTTAACGACACCCCAGCACAAAAATACATATCGGCTATTGGGTGTCACAATTGGTAAATACACGGATAAAGTACGTGTATATACCAATACTAAATATAGTTGTTGTTTTAACGACACCACTAGAGCACACGTTGATTTCTTAATCATTGATTATTGGATGTCAAATATTTGGTAACTTTGGCATATTATATATATATAGTTTTGGATTTTTTTATCTGGATCATCCCACAAATAGATAAGCACATACTACGGTCTTTGATATACCAGTCATAGTGTACTGGCTGAAAGGAGAACTAGCCCAATGGGCCCATCGACGATGTTACTAATAAAGACAGAATTAAGGAAGAAATGCTTTATTTAACGACGCTGGGCTCATTAAATCCCCCCCCCCCCCAAAAAAAAAACACGGTTATATGACGTCAGACATAATTATAGTAAAGAACTACACAGATAATAATAGGAAAAACGTTTCTGCCACTACATGGGCTAGTCTTTTCTATAGGTACTAGCGGCAAGAGATTTTTATATGTACTATCCCATAGACAGGATAGTAAGTAGCTCAATGGGTCCACTGACGGGAATCGAAACCAAACCGCGCATCAGGAGAGCGCTAAATCACTGAGGTACCACCCGGCCCTTGTAGCGATAGATTTTTGTTTGGTCGTATTAATCATCGGCTATTGGATTTCAATTCTGATTCTGAATTGTAATTCTGACTCGTAGTCATCAGAGGAAACCCGTTACATTTTTCCTAATGCAGCAAGGGATATTTTATATGCACCATCCAACAGACAGGATAGCACATACTACATCCTTTTATATACCAGCCGTGGTGCACTGGCTGGAACGAGAACTAGCCCAATGGACCCACCGACGGGGATCGATCCCAAACCGACCGCGCAGCAAGCGAGCGCTTTACCATTGGGCTACGTCCCGCCCCGTATAGAGATAGAAAGAAAGAAAGAAGTGTTTTATTTAACGACGCACTCAACACATTTTATTTACTGTTATATGGCGTCAGACATATGGTTAAGGACCACACAGATTTATTTAGAGGAAACCCGCTGTCGCCACATAGGCTACTCTTTTACGACAGGCAGCAAGGGATCTTTTATTTGCGCTTCCCACAGGCAGGATAGCACAAACCATGGCCTTTGTTGAACCAGTTATGAATCACTGGTCGGTGCAAGTGGTTTACACCTACCCATTGAGCCTTGCGGAGCACTCACTCAGGGTTTGGAGTCGGTATCTGGATTAAAAAACCCATGCCTCGACTGGGATCCGAACCCAGTACCTACCAGCCTGTAGACCGATGGCCTGCCACGACGCCACCGAGGCCGGTGTATAGAGATAGAGACAGCAATACTGAGGTTACTTCTTTGGCCATTGTTTGTCATGTATTCACACAAGTTAAAAAAATAGATTGTTTGTCTTGTATTCACACCAAATAAAAAACAAAAAGAGATTGTTCATGGCATCCAAATGTTTCAGGGCATTTGCCAACAGAATCGACTTGTTTCGAAGTGTTCTATCTTACATTGAAGATAATCGATAGAAGTATTTAACGTAATCCCACCGTTAGTCTTTATTATACACATATAACGATATATATCCATAGCATAGCATTACCCCCTGTTGTTTGTTTGGGTTTTATTTATTTATTTATTTATTTTTTATTTTTATTTATTTTTTTTGGGGGGGGGGTGTGTTGGGTTGGGGTTTTTTTTAGGTTATTTTGTTGGGGGGGGATTCTTCTTCTTTTTTTTTTTTTTTTCTTCTTTTTCATTTTTTTTTTTTTTTGGGGGGGGGGGGTGGGGGGGGGGGGGCCTGTGGCACAGTAGAGCATTGTTTTATTTCAATTCTTAAGATTGGGGACCGCTCGTATAGTCCGAAGGTTCAATGGTCCGAAGGTTCAATAGTCCGAAGATTCAATGATCCGAACTCCGTTTATTGAAATCCAACAGTTAAAGTTGTTATACAAGGTTACCATGTTATAACATAGATTACTAAATCAAAATGCAGGCATAATTGCACTTTTACGTCTTGTGAATTGAATAGTAGGGTTTTGACGATATCCGTTGATAGCTAAGATGGGCGAGTGTAATAAAGGTGCAGTGTAGAGTCCGTTATTTTGCATTAGTATCCGACATTATAACATGGAAACCGGATATAGGAGCTTTAACTGTTGGATTTCACTAAAGTTATTGTAATTAAATACCGACATTTCCTTTTTGTTAATTCATGTATTATACTACTGACCTATCCAGGTGTGGCATGTATTATACTACTGGCCTATCCAGGTGTGGCTTATGTTTTCAAATATTCACTCTTAAAAGAGGCATTCGTTTTGTTATATTGTTTATATAATTATAGATTAACAGCATTATCACCAAGTGTTTTAATTGTGACCACTGTAGAATGTTCTTGGATAAACAGAGAATACTACATGAATGATCATTACAAAACGTTTTTGCTTCCGAGTTGCTTCAAACCGTACATAAAGAGCCAACACTGGCGTTGCCTGGTAAGAGGGCAGGGGGACTATGCTCTCTCCAAGCACACCTCTTCTTTGTTTTTTAAACCACATTATTTATGTTTGTCGGCCCCTTGTTCATTTATGTTTGTCTGTCGCCCTATTAACAAGGGACCGGGTCGTAGCTCAGTGGTACAGAGCTCTGTTGATCCCCGTCGGTGAGCTATTTTTCATTTCAGCCAGTGCTCCACTACTGGTGTAACAAAGGCCGTGGTATATAATATCCTGTCTGTGGCATGGTGCATATAAAAACTGCTTTGCTGCTAATCGAAAAGAATAACCCACGAAGTGGTGGCATCAAATTTCCTGTCTCAGTATCTGTGTGTCCGACGCCATATAACCGTAAATAAAATGTGTTGAGTGCGTCGTTATATAAAACATTACCTTCCTTCCTTCCCTATTAAGAGTCTCAAAAACAACGTCATTGTAGGCCTATTCTGGATGACAATGTTTTTTTTCTATACCGGTCGCGAGATCGTTATTACGCTAATTGAATATTTCGTATCATTATGTTTGAGGTATCTGATAGATTATGTAACTGTTTGTTCGCATAAGAAGATAGAAAATGGTTTAGCCAAAATTTTAGCCGCTTGTATATTGTATTAGCCTTCTTTTTTCTAAATTAGCAATGGCTAATTTGGCTACCCATAGCTTAAGGTTGAACATTTTAACATGCCCATATACCACTAATGTTTCAGGCATGTCCATCCCGGGTCCTGTCTCTGGATAGCCAGGGACTTGACTCGGGACAGAATGTTAAGAGGAGAATTTGGAATATTAAACGCATATTGTCACGGATTTAAAGATCTTATTTCTAAAAATGGATAATAAATAAAAATTACATTAATTGTTTGAAACCAAATCTAGCTATCGCATCACCTTAACTGAACCATGATGGAGTGAAATCCATGTCAACCCTCTCGGCAGTTTTAGTGTTTGAATTATGTACCATTGCCATTAATAAATGGAGTATGGTGGTTATGAAGATGGTTGAATAAAGTACATTTAGGGACAAATCAAATCATTTTTGTTCAGATAATACTTTGTTAGACCATTAAATAGGTCAGTAGTCTGTGACAATATGCCTTTAATTAAAAAAATGCTACCGACAGCCAGAGCCCTAAATGTGGTTGACCCTCTATGACATTGTGGTCCTCCACCAATATAAAATCCTGGCTACGCCAATGGGAACAAACGTGAGGAGAATACAATTTTAAACGAAATGCAAGATAAATGGTATCTAACTAACACGAGAGCTGGAGACACGAGTGTAGAATTATTTTTCTTACATATCTTAATCTTTAAAATACAGATTTAAGAGAGAAAAAAATTGTTTTGTTTAACGACACAATTGGAGCACATTGATTAATTAATCATCGGCTATTGGATGCGAAACATTTGGTAATCAGAGAAAACCCGCTACATTATTCTTAATGCAGCAAACGATCTTTTGTATGCACTTTCCAACAGAGAGGAAAGCATATACCACGGCCTTTGACCAGTGCACTGGTTGGAACGAGAAAAAACGCAATCAGTTGATGTGATCCATCGAGGTGCTTCGATCATGCTACGCCAAAACCTCAGGCGAGCACTCAACAAGAGAAATTAAAGTGACAGACCCTAGTTTTTAAACGCTACGACGCAATTTTCACTATTAAAGCCATTTTTTAAAATAATTTAAAGGGACATACCCTGGTTTTTAAACACTAAGGCATATTTTTTACTATTATAGCCGTTTTTGATAACTGAAATCATACTTTATTTAGATTTTATGGTTTAGATTATCAATGTCCGTACATTCGAAGTGGTTTTGGTCATTCTGGTGTTTTTAATATCACAAAATGCATTTCTCATATTTTTAAAAACGCACGTGCGTCTGAGAAGTAACAGTTATGGAATCGTGTTTTAGTCTACTTTTAGAGGGTATTTCACCATTTTAAAGTCACAGACTCATGTTTCACTCAATTGTAACTTTATCCAAATGTGTTACAGGTTTGTAGATTAACTAAACATAGTGTTAATTTTCACGGGTTAAAACTAGGGTCTGTCCCTTTAAATTACATTTTATTATTTCGAATATTCACTTTTGTATACCTAAAGTGGTTGCTGTCATCTGGGATGTGGTCATCCAGGTATTAGTAAAATCCCAAAATATACTAGTGGAAAAAAGTTCCTGTGCATTACTAAAAGTGGTGTGATTTTCTTATTTGTAAGTAAATCCACACAATTATTTGACACATTATTTATTTGCTATTTACGATCAATATCAAATCCAGAAAAAACCCTGTCTGGCATTGTCGTTACCAATCTCTGGGGTCATGAAGAGGGGTGGCGTCGAAAGTGAGTTCACAATGTCAATACCGTGTATGGCCACCGTGTGCGTGCACACAGGCCTGACAACGACGTTTCATTGATGACACCAGATGGTTCAGAAACCCTTGTGGGATGTTATTCCAGACCTGAACAAGGTCACGACCCAGTTGGTTCAAGGTCAACGGCTGGTTTGGCAGGAGACGTAGGCGTCTCTCCATTTCGTCCTATAGGTTCTCAATGGGCGACGGGTCAGGCGAAACAGCGGGCCTAGGCAGTGTGTTGACATTCCGCTGTACCAGGAAGTCGATCACTACACGTGCGACGTGAGGGCGAGCGTTGTCTTGCTGCAACATGACGGCGCCACGTTGACCTTGAAAGAACGGGAGCACATGCGGTCTTATGATCTCATCCCAGTAGCGTACGGCAGTCAGATTTCCAGCCACAATCACCAGCTGCGTCCTCCCGTGTGATGTGATGCCTCCCCACACCATGACGCTCCCACCGCCGAAACCTGCACGCTGCACAATAGCCGATGATTAATAAACCAATGTGCTCTAGTGGTGTCGTTAAACGAAACAAAGTTTAAATTTTTTCTTCTTCTTTTTTCTGACTACCCTTCTAGTTATTCTAGGTACGGCCCTCAGATTAATAGCTGATGATTAATAAATCAATGTGCCCTAGTGGTGTCGTTAAACAAAACAAAGTTTAACTTTTAAATCTTTTTTTTTCCTGACTACCCTTCTAGTTATTCTAGGTACGGCCCTCGATGTTTAAGTCCAAATGTTAAAGGGACACACCCTAGTTACGGCTAGTTGTTAACCATTACGGCGTTGTTTTTTGCTATTAAACCCATTTTTTCACAAATAAAATTGCACTTTACTTACCGTTTATTATTTAGAATATACATTTCCATTCACCTGAAGTGTTTTTTTGGTAATCCTGGTAATCCTGGTGTTTGTAATACCACAAAATGCATTTTTCGTATTTCTGAAAAACAGACGCACGTTTGAGAAAAAACCGTTGAGCAGACAAGGTCTAATCTATTTTTAGACGGAATATTTCCATTTCAATGTCACAGACGTTGGTATACCACGTGACCGTTATCATTTTGGTTCGGTTTGTTTTTTCGTGCACGGTTCGCGTAATCAACATCCGATTTGTTGTTGTTAATATGTGAGATTTTTCTTCACAGTTCGTGAACATTTTCAGTAACAATAAAGTTCAGACAAGTAAGTATCTCAATACAAAACGTTACAAACCCTTAAAACCAATAATTTTGCTAAGTCCTACGATATCTGGAGAGGGGATACAACCAGGACAGAACAGTTGGAACATGTCCAGGAGAGGTGAAAAGAACGCACCCCAAGTCTGTGAAATTTGTCGTGACGTAGGCATTGTTGTGCATCGAGCAACATCTACCGGTGACATCAGAATACAAACTTTCTAAATTATTTCAAGCAATTGGGACATGTGGATTCCCATGGTATTTATCGATATAAAACCTGCTTTTTCACTCCATTTGATAAAAACGTGATCTAAGTGTGTTACAGGTTTGTAGATTAACCAAATTATAATTTATTTTCGCTGGATGGAACTAGGGTGCGCGGCTTTAACAAGTCAATCTACACGACTGGACATAGTGTATTAACAGAAAGACTTACTGCGACCATTTATTTTTAATGTAGACCTGCACCTGTCGGGTTTTATGGCGGGCCCCGTACATCAATTGGACTCTGTCCAACTTACAATATCGGCCAGATTGGCAGACAGAGCGTGGGTTCTCGGTATCAGGGGAGAATGACGTCGATCAGCGGTGGGTATTACCACTCAAATTGATTTACTCAATCGTTGGCCGTTATTATGTCCATCAAGTCAATTAGGCCCGGCCATCTGAGGTTCGGTAAACTTAGCACTGGAAATGTCACCGTGGTTCCACTGTCGGTAATTACCGATCGCTGGTAAAAACAATTTCTGTACATATGGCGTGTATATTGTGTCAAACAGAACATAATATACACCTCCTCGTTGTTGCTCTTTAAAGTAAAGTAAAGTTTATTTTATTTAACGACGCCGCTAGAGCACATTGATTTTTTATCTTATCATCGGCTATTGGACGTCAAACATATGGTCATTCTGACACTGTTTTTAGAGGAAACCCGCTGTCGCCACATAGGCTACTCTTTTTACGACAGGCAGCAAGGGATCTTTTATTTGCGCTTCCCACAGGCAGGATAGCACAAACCATGGCCTTTGTTGAACCAGTTATGGATCACTGGTCGGTGCAAGTGGTTTACACCTACCCATTGAGCCTTGCGGGTTTGGAGTCGGTATCTGGATTAAAAATCCCATGCCTCGACTGGGATCCGAACCCAGTACCTACCAGCCTGTAGACTGATGGCCTGCCACGACGCCACCGAGGCCGGTTGCTCTTTAAAGGGACATACCCTAGTTTCAGCCCGTAAAAATTAACACTAAGTTTAGTTAGTCTACAAAACTATAACACATTTGAATAAAGTTAATATTGAGTGAAACATTAGTCTGTGACTTCGTAATGGTGAAATACACTCTAAAACTAGACTAAAACTCGACTCCATAACTGATACTTCTCAGACGCACGTGCGTTTTAAAAAATACGAGAAATCATTTTGTGATATTAAAAACACCAGGATAACCAAAAACACTTCGAATGAACGGAAATGGATAATCTAAACAATAAAATCTAAGTAAAGTATGATTTCAGTTATTAAAAACGGTTATAATAGTAAAAAATATACCTTAGTGTTTAAAAACTAGGGTATGTCCCTTTAAAACTCGATAATTAGTAGTCTGTCTTGAGTTAAGCCTAGACTTCGTTCTACCTGTGTGAAATGAAAAGACATTTTCTTGTATTTACGTACACGCACACACAGAGATATATAATTCAATTCTGTATTAACTTTATGCTACATAATATATCCTCTTTATTTGACCTGCATACAGCAACCACCTCATCAACACGGTCAGCGGCCAATATTTCATTGTTTGTTTTGTAGATTTTTGTTTGTTTGTTGTTGTTTTGGGGGTTTTGGGGGGGGGGGTTTGGGGGGGGGGGTTGGGGTGTGTGTTGTTGGGTTTTTTTGCGGGGTTGTGGGTCTTTTAATTTTTTTATTTCTTATTATTATTATTATTGTTGTAGGTTCTTCTTTTTTTTCTTCTTTTTTTTTGGGGGGGGGGGGGGAGTGGGATAATAATATTAGTATTTGTTTGACCAAAATGAATCGAACTTGCTATAACGGTCACAAGATACATTGACCATAGTCCCACGGTATTGCGTTTTCCATCATAAAAATTCTGTCCCGGGTCGGATCCCTGGCTATCCAGATACCGAACCCGTGACGGACATTCATGAAACCCCAGTGGTGTATAGGGGCATGTGAAAACAGTTCACGTTCACGTTAATAAAAAAAAATATAAACTGAGTAAAAAACAACCACAACATAATACCATGTCTGTGAACAACTTATACTGTTGTAAATTAATTCGATAACTAAATTATCAACAGATGTTTTCAGGGCCGTAGCTAGGATGTTTTGTTTGGGGGAGGGGGGCAACTGAGTAGTTAATAGTCTAAAACTCTTTAAACGGTTAAGAAGATAGTTTTCTTTAAGTTTCTATAATGCTTTCCGGACCCCCCCCCCCCCCCCCCCCCCCGCTAGCTACGGCCCTGGTTTTATCATAATTACATAGATCTGGGTTCTGTGCTGTCGGTCATTTCCATAGTCGCCTTGTTACCCGAGGTGTGCGACACATGACACAAACAGTGCCAACAGGTCGTGGTCATCACCAGTGGTGTCTGGTCAACCACTGTATATCGACAAACTGTTATTATATGCCAATACAGCAACGTTGAATTAACGACAAAACAAGAATTCTTAGAGTACTGCTAAAGCAATACATGTTCCCTACAGATTTTTGTATCTCCTAAGTTCAAGGCCCATAACTCTGTGGGAAATGGGTAAATCGCCATGAAAGTCAAACTTGATCTGTAACAGTACATGATAAATCTATACACGCAATTACAGCTCAGTATCTTCAGGCAATGCAAAAAAACAAAAACAAAACAAAAAAACAACAAACAAACAAAAACCTCCAGAAAAATTAAACTTTCGTTTCTCCAAAGTTAAAGGGTCATACCTCTGTCAAAAACAGGTACATATATATCGCCATGAAAGTCAAACTTGATAAAGCTAAAAAGATTTCAGCTCAATATTTCGAGGATTTGCGAGAAAAAAAAAATGGTTCGAAAAATTATATATGGAACAGACGGACGGACAGATAGTCAGAATGACGGAGACGAAACCTAGGCCTATAGTCGCCTCCATTTGTACCGGCAGGGGACTAATGATACCAAAATCAGTTTACTATATCCTTAAGTAATAACTGATTTACTACCACTGCTAGTTTGATATACTGACGTCCAAAAGAAGAAACTATACCAATTATCTGAGAGACTACTGGAAAAAACCCTAAATATGTAGCATGTTTAAAACCTATATATTCATGACAGTAGTGTTTTGGCATGTTTGGAACAAAATTTTGTTCTATAAAAGCAGAAAGATATTTAACCACCCATTTATTTCCATTATCCAAACTATAAAGGAAATTAAATCATTTTTTCTTGGTATAGTTTCTTTCGGACGTCAGTATATATTTCGATAAACATATCATTTTACTGCTAGGAAGATGAACTTTGCGAAAAGTGAACAGCAAACTATAAGTAATACAATTATTTATGGTGTAATATAATGACTTGTTACTACTATTCCTGAAAGTTAAGTAACAGTTTCCTATTAAACTAAAGATGTTCATAATAGGTGATATTTTTCACCTGTGTATATTGTGTATATTCCGTTTCTTGCAGATGCATATATTCCTCCCATGCCGTTGTGCAACGGCCGGAGTGTAAATAAATTATTGTCTTGTCTTGTCCAAACATTTAAAAGCCTTTTCCAAGTAAAAAAGTATTTAACACGTATTGACGGGATTGTACTTACACATTTTATTTTTATAGGTAACAGTTGGACTCTGGGTAGTAGTATTTTTAGTGAACGGTTGGCATTGATATATACGTCATCACCACTTAACTATCAATAAAATAGTTTTAAACTGTTGACTAGCATATGTTGAATATTTCCATATGATATCACAAAAATCACTCCGTGTTCTCTCCAAGGTCAGGTCAGGTCATAGGGCTTTACGTGCACATTCAGAACAAGCTGTTGTAGCGCACGCCTGTCCTGGACAGAAAAGGTGTGGGGGGGGGGAGAGGAGGGACCGCCTGCACTGGCAGGTGCAAGAGAGCACTAGCAGCCCGACCGTGGTCGGTAGCAGGCGGGGGTGGGGGTGACGGTGCTATGGAATTTTGAATGGCGCAAAGTATTATGCCAAAGAGAAAAAGTGCGCAAATTTGGTTGAGGAAATTGGGCGCAATTTTGAACGGTCGGTCAAAAAGAAAGTTCCAGAGCTAGTATAGGTTTTGACATCAGTGAATCGAGAGTAGCTCGTTAATTAGACCTCTATGATGCTGTGGTGTCTCCCTAGGTTGACATTAGTGAATCGAGAGTAGCTCGTTAATTAGACCTCTATGATGCTGTGGTGTCTCCCTAGGTTGACATTAGTGAATCGAGAGTAGCTCGTTAATTAGACCTCTATGATGCTGTGGTGTCTCCCTAGGTTGACATTAGTGAATCGAGAGTAGCTCGTTAATTAGACCTCTATGATGCTGTGGTGTCTCCCTAGGTTGACATTAGTGAATCGAGAGTAGCTCGTTAATTAGACCTCTATGATGCTGTGGTGTCTCCCTAGGTTGACATTAGTGAATCGACGGGTAGCTCGTTAATTAGACCTCTATGATGCTGTGGTGTCTCCCTAGGTTGACATTAGTGAATCGAGAGTAGCTCGTTAATTAGACCTCTATGATGCTGTGGTGTCTCCCTAGGTTGACATTAGTGAATCGAGAGTAGCTCGTTAATTAGACCTCTATGATGCTGTGGTGTCTCCCTAGGTTGACATTAGTGAATCGAGAGTAGCTCGTTAATTAGACCTCTATGATGCTGTGGTGTCTCCCTAGGTTGACATTAGGTTCTCGTTAAGAAAGTTCCAGAGCTAGTATAGGTCTTGACATTAGTGAATCGAGAGTAGCTCGTTAATTAGACCTCTATGATGCTGTGGTGTCTCCCTAGTGAATCGAGAGTAGCTCGTTAATTAGACCTCTATGATGCTGTGGTGTCTCCCTAGGTTGACATTAGTGAATCGAGAGTAGCTCGTTAATTAGACCTCTATGATGCTGTGGTGTCTCCCTAGTGAATCGAGAGTAGCTCGTTAATTAGACCTCTATGATGCTGTGGTGTCTCCCTAGGTTGACATTAGTGAATCGAGAGTAGCTCGTTAATTAGACCTCTATGATGCTGTGGTGTCTCCCTAGGTTGACATTAGTGAATCGAGAGTAGCTCGTTAATTAGACCTCTATGATGCTGTGGTGTCTCCCTAGTGAATCGAGAGTAGCTCGTTAATTAGACCTCTATGATGCTGTGGTGTCTCCCTAGGTTGACATTAGTGAATCGAGAGTAGCTCGTTAATTAGACCTCTATGATGCTGTGGTGTCTCCCTAGTGAATCGAGAGTAGCTCGTTAATTAGACCTCTATGATGCTGTGGTGTCTCCCTAGTGAATCGAGAGTAGCTCGTTAATTAGACCTCTATGATGCTGTGGTGTCTCCCTAGGTTGACATTAGTGAATCGAGAGTAGCTCGTTAATTAGACCTCTATGATGCTGTGGTGTCTCCCTAGTGAATCGAGAGTAGCTCGTTAATTAGACCTCTATGATGCTGTGGTGTCTCCCTAGTGAATCGAGAGTAGCTCGTTAATTAGACCTCTATGATGCTGTGGTGTCTCCCTAGGTTGACATTAGTGAATCGAGAGTAGCTCGTTAATTAGACCTCTATGATGCTGTGGTGTCTCCCTAGTGAATCGAGAGTAGCTCGTTAATTAGACCTCTATGATGCTGTGGTGTCTCCCTAGGTTGACATTAGTGAATCGAGAGTAGCTCGTTAATTAGACCTCTATGATGCTGTGGTGTCTCCCTAGGTTGACATTAGTGAATCGAGAGTAGCTCGTTAATTAGACCTCTATGATGCTGTGGTGTCTCCCTAGTGAATCGAGAGTAGCTCGTTAATTAGACCTCTATGATGCTGTGGTGTCTCCCTAGGTTGACATTAGTGAATCGAGAGTAGCTCGTTAATTAGACCTCTATGATGCTGTGGTGTCTCCCTAGTGAATCGAGAGTAGCTCGTTAATTAGACCTCTATGATGCTGTGGTGTCTCCCTAGTGAATCGAGAGTAGCTCGTTAATTAGACCTCTATGATGCTGTGGTGTCTCCCTAGGTTGACATTAGTGAATCGAGAGTAGCTCGTTAATTAGACCTCTATGATGCTGTGGTGTCTCCCTAGGTTGACATTAGTGAATCGAGAGTAGCTCGTTAATTAGACCTCTATGATGCTGTGGTGTCTCCCTAGGTTGACATTAGTGAATCGAGAGTAGCTCGTTAATTAGACCTCTATGATGCTGTGGTGTCTCCCTAGGTTGACATTAGGTTCTCGTTAAGAAAGTTCCAGAGCTAGTATAGGTCTTGACATTAGTGAATCGAGAGTAGCTCGTTAATTAGACCTCTATGATGCTGTGGTGTCTCCCTAGTGAATCGAGAGTAGCTCGTTAATTAGACCTCTATGATGCTGTGGTGTCTCCCTAGTGAATCGAGAGTAGCTCGTTAATTAGACCTCTATGATGCTGTGGTGTCTCCCTAGGTTGACATTAGTGAATCGAGAGTAGCTCGTTAATTAGACCTCTATGATGCTGTGGTGTCTCCCTAGTGAATCGAGAGTAGCTCGTTAATTAGACCTCTATGATGCTGTGGTGTCTCCCTAGTGAATCGAGAGTAGCTCGTTAATTAGACCTCTATGATGCTGTGGTGTCTCCCTAGGTTGACATTAGTGAATCGAGAGTAGCTCGTTAATTAGACCTCTATGATGCTGTGGTGTCTCCCTAGGTTGACATTAGGTTCTCGTTAAGAAAGTTCCAGAGCTAGTATAGGTCTTGACATCAGTGAATCGAGAGTAGCTCGTTAATTAGACCTCTATGATGCTGTGGTGTCTCCCTAAGTTGCCCATAGGGCCCTTAAAAAAGGCTCACACACACCAACCCCTCTCTTTCTCCCTAACCGTTTCCCCCTCCATCTCCATCTCCCTCGCCCTCTCCCCTCTCTCTCTCTCTCTCTCTCTCTCTCTCTCTCTCTCTCTCTCTCTCTCTCTCTCTCTCTCTCTCTCTCTCTCTCTCTCTCTCTCTCTAAATAATATTAACAGCATATTTATAAAGTGGTTGATCTATTTTTGGACACAAAAGACATATTTACATCAGATAAAAGAAAGGTTTAACGGTCTAAATGAAAACAATATTCATGATATTTACGACAAAACAATACATTTTGACGTATCGTGCATTAACTATATATAATAAATACGTAGTTTTCATATATTTGTATCACATATTAAATGACCACAGTAATATTTAACACTAATAATTTAGTAATGCCATATCACGAGTGATGGTGAATAATTTATATCACATCTTTCTACCGGAGTTAAACGTTATATTTTTGACGTTCATGCGATGATAAATACCAAAACCGTTTTACACACAGTATAATATTGCCATTGTACAAAACTATATTTAAAAACCCAATCGAACTCTATTCCACAATGATTTACAACTGTATCAATACACAAATAAGGGAATTCGCTTGGAAAGTTACATTCGGTTTTTTCCGTCAAATCTCCGATTCATTATTATGATTTACATAAGGTTTTATAAATTTTAATTTTCTGAATCAAATGTGGATAAAAAGTTATAAAATTTAAAATAACTGAACATTAACTGATAACGCAAACAGGGTTTTTTTCTCAAAAATATCAAACGATAATTAATTAAGAATTGAACGATCTATATACTTAAATAGAATATTTGTTAGAGCGGCTAGAGTAAGAATTTTGAACTAATTAACATAAGGGCGAGCGTCAAATTATTTAGAAGATTTATCAGTTACTATATTAAAATTGCAGTTGTCAAAAGTTGAATTAGTCAAAAGTGAATGTAAAGACTGACTTGAAAAGGATAAAGTGGTTTCAGTGTTGGGCCTACTGTGTGTTTGGATTTCAGAGGAAGTTTGTGATTGTGTGATATTATTCTCGGAAAGGAATGGTCGCGTAATTGTGCACTTTCGCGCGTGTAAGTTGTCGATTTGGTGTTTTTGTTAAATGTGACAGAGCTGCGCTCATGTCTCTCTTTTGATTTGTTGAGCATTCTCTGCTATAACTTTTAACAGAAGCTTCATTTTTGTGTTTCAGTTCAAAACCGGAGTCGTTTAAAGCCTGCATTATCACTGTCAGTTACAGTGCAGACGATATTGGGATAAAAATAGAAACGATGGAATCCTCGGGGCTTCCGTTGTTGACCTAATTGATAAAATTAGTTCCGGTAATAACATTCTGTTTTTATTTGTTAACCGAAAAAAATGCAGTATTCACGTTCATGGAAGAATGAATGTTGGTTTTTTTAGATCACGTGATAGCATTTTAACCAATCCAGACGGCTATTACAAAACAATAATTATAAAATGGAATTATCAATTAAAGGTTTGGTAGAAATATAAACCATGAACTGTTGCGATTTGCTAACATGATGTATTTTTCATAAAACAGACGTTATTAAATGTTGTACGATTTATTTAAACAACAGTAGAACACAATTATCAGTAGTAGTAGTAGTAATAGCAGCAATAGCAGCAATAGTACCAGCAGCAGCAATAAGCCCTTAATAGTAGTAGTATGATTAGAAGTAGTAGTGGAAATAGTAGTCATAATATAAATAGTAGTAGTAGTAGTAGTAGTAGTAATAGTTGTAGTAGTAGTAATAGTTGTAGTAGTAGTAGTAGCAGCAACAGCAGCAGTAGTAGTAGTAGTAGTAAAAATAGGCTAGTAATAATATAAATAGTAGTAGTAGTAGTAGTAGTAGTAATAGTTGTAGTAGTAGTAGTAGCAGCAACAGCAGCAGTAGTAGTAGTAGTAGTAAAAATAGGCTAGTAATAATATAAATAGTAGTAGTAGTAGTAGTAGTAATAGTTGTAGTAGTAGTAGTAGCAGCAACAGCAGCAGTAGTAGTAGTAGTAGTAGTAAAAATAGGCTAGTAATAATATAAATAGTAGTAGTAGCAGCAGCAGCAGCAACAGCAGCAACAGCAGCATAAGGCTAATAGTAGTAGTAGTAGTAGTAGTAGTAGTAGTAATAGTTGTAGTAGTAGTAGTAGTAGTAGCAGCAGTAGTAGCAGTAGTAATAGTTGTAGTAGTAGTAGCAGCAGCAGCAGCAGCAGTAGTAGAGTAGTAATGGTATAAACTAACTGAACAAACTGCCTTAAGCTGTTATAAATAAAAGTGTTTTTTCTCACAAATACGTTTTCGTACAGTGAAAAAATCCCCACATATAAGAACAACAGATTCAATACAAATTAAAAAAAAACCCTATTCTGAGGTTATTCGATTATGATGCCATTTGTTTGAGATCACTTCAAAGAGCCACGTGAAATATTACATACAGTGCCGGTTTATCCTAGTAGCACATGTATCACGTGCTACGGACCCCGCGCATCAGGGGGAGGGGGCCGCGGTGACATGTACATTTATTTTCCCCTGGTCATATTTCCCCTCTCTCCGAAGGGGTTGCAAAATATATATCTTGGGAAGAGGGGCCCCGCTGCTATTTGTGCTACAGGCCCCGCGGATCCTTAAACCGGCTCTGATGATAATAATAATTATATAACACAAATACCAGCCTCGGTGGCGTCGTGGTAGGCCATCGGTCTACAGGCTGGTAGGTACTGGGTTCGGATCCCAGTCGAGGCATGGGATTTTTAACCCAGATACCGACTCCAAACCTTGAGTGAGTGCTCCGCAAGGCTCAATTGGTAGGTGTAAACCACTTGCACCGACCAGTGATCCATAACTGGTTCAACAAAGGCCATGGTTTGTGCTATCCTGCCTGTGGGAAGCGCAAATAAAAGATCCCTTGCTGCTAATCGGAAAGAGTAGCCCATGTAGTGGCGACAGCGGGTTTCCTCTCAAAATCTGTGTGGTCCTTAACCATATGTCTGACGCCATATAACTGTAAATAAAATGTGTTGAGTGCGTCGTTAAATAAAACATTTCTTTCTTATATAACACAAAGCTCAACTGTTCCGCGGTGGTGTGATTATTGACAGCTAATATGCCGGTAATCGACACAATACAAATTGTTGCATTTAGGAACGTACGTAGGCGGCTTTAACAGCAGGCAATTGTTACTGCATAACTGTGTAATGGCCATGTGCATTTGAACTGAAACATACCGCAATGGCGCAGTGCATCGGACTACAGGCTGGTAGGTACAGGGTTCACTAACCACTAACCAACTAACAACTAACCCACAGACAGCTCAGATAGCTGAGGCGTGTACCCAGGACATTGTGCTTGAACCTTAATTAGATATAAGCAAAGAAATGAAACATGCACACGTCGTTCTAGGTGGGGCGGAATTCAGCTCAGTTAGTTGAGCGCTTGCCTGAGGTGCTTGCGTCGCAAGATCGAACCATCTCAGTGAATCCGTTCAACTCCTTGGGTTTTTCTCGTTCCAACCAGTGCACCACAACTGGTCAAATGCCGTGGTATGTGTTTTCCTGTCTGTTGGAAAGTGCATATAAAAGAGTCCCTTCCTGTATTAGGAAACATGTAGCAGGTTTCCTCTGTTGACTAAGAGTCAAATGTTTGACATTCAATAACCGATGATTAATTAATCAATGTGCTCTAGTGGTGTCGTTAAACATAATAAACAAACAGCGTTCTGCGGCCGGTGTAATGGCGAAGTAATGTGGTGTCGTCACCGGGTCTGTTAAATATTCATTTTCATCACAATATTTGACAGTGTTTTGCACCTATAAGGTTTGTTTTAATGGCTTCAAAGTGTTTATATTTAGTAATATGGCATAACTGCAACTGGGCTTACAAGTGAAGTTAAGATTAAGTTTAAAAAAAAAGGATAACATTTATTCATGGGTTTTCTCCCTCCCCCCCACCCCCACCCCCACACCCATTGGGCTACGTCCCTCGCGGTGTGAAAGGATGCAGTGAGGGATTAAAAACCACAACAACCGCAAGCCGCACTCACGACATCACAAATGGGAGGGAGGGAGGGAGAGAGAGAGAGGGGGAGAGAGAGACACACAGACAGAGAGACAGACAGACAGAAACAGAGAGAGAGACAGACAGACAGAGAGACGGATAGACAGAGAGACACAGACATGCATTGAGAGAAACAGAAATAGAGAGACAGACAGAGAGTGAGTGACTGAGAGAGAGAAACAGAGAAGATATGTGCGACTCGCTATTGCCATACAAGCTACTCCTGCTGAATAAGCGGCCAGGGATCTTGTATATTCACTTTCTCATAGACAGGACAATACTAATGTGCTGGTAATGTGCTTATTACCAGCTATTAACTTTATAACAAAACAAAGGAAACCAACCCCCCCAAAACCCCCAAACAACATCAAACAACACACACACACACACACACACACACACACACACACACACACACACACACACACACACACACACCAGGGCATAAAAATTGAATTTTTCAGACAACCGATATTTCGGATACAAATGAAAATGAAATGTTAATGGGCCACGGTAATCATCTCTTAAAATTATCTTCGAAAAACAGAAAACGGTGATCAAATTAGCCAACACATCTTTTTAGAATTTCTGACGAACGATTACAGCTTTTGCACGAACGAATCGTCGTTTATGTTGATACCGGTTTTGCATAAATCGGACAAATTTTATGCACTGCACTGCACACACACACACACACACACACACACACACACACACACACACACACACACACACCTCAACCCCTCCCCTCACCCCCCTCAAAAAAAAATAAAAAAAAAAAAATAAAAAATAAATAAATACCAAAGCAACTATTTGACTGGTTCCTGATGCGATCACTCAGTTTAACGTGAAGCATATACATCAGGCTAGAGAACGTTTCATTGCTTGGTTTTATATGTCTGAACGCAGCCCAACTCTGTAGAAATAAAAGAAGAAACCACGACAGCTAAATGAGCTGTTGTAATTACTGACAACAACAAGAAATCTTTTATCGGCATTTCTCTTTTGAACTAATGCGAGGTCTCCTTCCAAGGATCATATATCAATTAAGAAGATGGCTGGTATTGATTAACGTCATGAACTTAGCACCTGTAGTCACACCTGCTGTGTTAATAATACTATTAATGGATCGATATGCAGATTGTAAAGAGCAGATTCTACGTGTAGCTAAACTCTATGCTGAACTGAAAACGAAGTCGATGATGATCTTACAATAATCTTTCTAAGATGCCGATTTGGATTTTTTCTTTCTCAAAAATACAGACTTTGGAATGAATGAATGATAAATGTTTAACGACACCCCAGCACAAAAATGCAAAGTGGACCTGGCAGAGGACCTTAGGATAGGATAGGATAGGATACGATACCATATTAACGTGCCTATATCCAATTAAGGTTCAGGCACATCTCTCCCGGGCATAGTCTCGGACTTCGCCAGTGACTTTGTCCAAGACAGACGGAAGTGTGTGTGTGTGTGTGGGGGGGGGGGGGGGAGTGCAAATGGGCAGAATTTGGAAGAGTAAGTAGTCAAAAAGTTAAAAGTTAACCAGTCAAAAATTAAAAAAGGAATTGACTGCTTGGCCGAATATATATATAATATTGTTTAGATTATCTATGTCTGTACATCCGTAGTGGTTTTGATTATTCTGGTGTTTTTAATATCACGAAATGTATCTTTTTGTTATATTTTTGAAAACGCGCGTACTTATGGAGACGGACATCCAGAGCGAGTTTTAACGACTCGGTGGATAGTTGTAAGACCACTACAACGACGTCTCTCTCACTAACCATTAACAACTAACCCACTGTCCTGGACAAACAGCCCAGATAGCTGAGGTGTGTGTCCAGGACAGCGTGCTTGAACCTTAATTGGATATAAGCACGAAAATAAGTGTAAAATGAATGAATGAATGAAATGAATGAAATAAATGGCCTAAAATTAGTAGAAAGGTGTATAAGGTTACTGAATAATTTGCCATTCATACAATATACTCTGCTTTTTTTTTTTTATTCTTTTTTTTAATTATTACTCCTGTACATGCTTGTCTGGAACACTGGGTCTTTGAATAGTCAACGGTGCTTGCCCATGAATCGTCAGACCAAAACATTAAGCTGCAAGTAGACGAGTGTCATCCTTTGTTTGTACTAAAGGTCTGTATTATAGCTTGTATAGTCGGACATGAAACATCTGGTGCAGGTTATTGTATAGTCACTATACACTATTAGTGTAATAATTTTAATATCAATCATTAACTAAAAATAGGAAATCTACATTATAAGAAAAATACGAAAAACGGTCCTATTCTATATTGATCTGCTCCATAATTAATGCCTTTAATATGTGAATAAGTTCGAATTGCAATTCCAAATAATTTTACATTCCGTGTAAATAAATATAGTTCAAAGGGTTCGCCCTGTTGGCATCCTATATCGATATTGAATGATAAAAGGTGTAATATATAATATATATATATCTATATCTATATATATCTATATATATATATATATATATATATATATATATATATATATAAGCAGTATTTTTTGTCACAGTGGCTGTTGTTAATATACATAGTAGTTGATTTTGTAGTGTCTGAAATTTATAGTATACATATAATAAAATATATTTTGCTACTAATTTCTTTTGCAGGAGATCGTGTGTCAGGATCTTGTTCCCCCCTCCCGTCCCCATCTCCAATCCTACTAACTCACAGACAGTTCGGCAGCCAAAATGAGAGTCTACGACAACTAGATCAGTGCACATTCAGAACAAGCTGTTGTAGCACATGCATGTCATGACCGCTGGCGTAGCCAGGATTTTTTTTGGGGGGGAGAGTCCACTATATATTTTTTTTTTTTGTGGGGGGGGTGGGGGGGGGGGGGAGGCGAACCGCAATATGTATGCATGTACGTATGATTTTATAAAATTTAATACAGTAACAAAAAAAAAATATTGGTGGGCCATTGCCCCCCCCCCCCCCCCCCCCCCCCCCCCCCCCCCCCCCCCCCCCCCCACCCCCCCCCCCCCCCCCCCCCCCATACAAGCCATTTGTCGCAGGTGTCGACTTTCGCCGGTTCCTTAGTCCAGAACAGGAAAGGGTTTGGGGTGGATGGGAGAGTCTTTCCCCCGCGCTGGCATGTGCAAGGGAGCACAAGAAGCCCGGCCGGTAGTGGACGAGGGTTGGTTTTGGTGCTATTGAATTTGCAAATGTCCCGTAGGATTAAAGTCAAATAGAAAATGTGTAATTTCTTGAAGGTAATTTTGACGCATAATTTAGAACGGTTCATCGAAACTAAAAATGGAGCTAATTGGTTGATAAGATCGCAGTCCCATACGCAGGAGTTTTAATGGGTGGGTGCGAATTGCTCGTGATGGGACCAATCAACATAAAAATAACCCCTCAAAACAACAACTATTACGTAACGTTATTTAAATTTAATAGAGAAAAGTGGACCTTTAGTAATTGGGGGGGGGGGGGGTGCGTACACACCATTCGAACCCCAACCCCCCCCCCCCCCCCCACCCAACCCCCCTGCGTACGGGCCTGAAGATCGAAAGGTAGCTCTATGACAACTAGTTGGATAAATAGAGAATAGACATGAGCGGCCGTTAGATATCGTTTATCTTACAACGAGTTGTTTTAATAAAATGTATCTAACGAGCGAAAGCGATTTGGATACGTTTCTAAACAACAAGTTGTAAGATAAATGGTAATTAAGGGACACGAATGTAGTATTCTATTTCTTACATATAGTAAGAAAAGAGTTTTAAAATAAATTTAAATGCCTTTTTCAACTAAAACCTATGTACAGCCCTAACGCTTAAAGTCAATTTCAGGTTAACTTGTACATCACATCTAGTTCTCAATTTCTACCGTTCTTTTCCATTGTGTGGTATAGTATTGGTGACCTATAGTCCGTCCCACAGCGAACGCTTTTTTTTTCATACTATGGAATTTACTACACGTTATATATTTATGAGCCTATTGTTTTCTAAATTGCACACAAAAATAGTATATGTTTGCTATTTCCAAAACACTTTTACTTTTCTTTTTATGTCAAACCAAACTGAAATTATTTACAAAACAAACGTTTTATAGAATGATGGAGCAGACTATAGTCATCACCTAGGTGCAGCCACTCGTATGTTTGTAAACTGTTAACGCACGTATATGTGTTAACAAGTATGTGTTAACAAAAATAACGAATAATGTTCTCACCAACGGGTGTGTAAGAAAAGCATTTATTACCCATATGGTCTACAATAAACGATTACATAAATGCCGTATTTCCCCCCACGCTATATGTATAGCCTCGGTCATAAATATACATTGAAAACTGTTATGGCACATTTCTGATGTCACGAATCGCTATAGCAGCTCCAATTTCAGTCGGCAACTGTTTCACTATCGTTCGCGAACTATTTGAATCGTTCTCGACGAGGCCATTTGGTTTACGGTGAAGCGCATAAACCAGTCTAGCAGACTTTGTTCCTGCTCGCTCTGGCTAAACTCACCTACCTCACTGCTGCAAGCTTGAGACAGTTGCGGTTTCTGAAATAGACATCATTCCACGTCACCGTAATTGATATCATTCATTTCATTTCATTTCATTTATATCCAATTAAGGTTCAAGCACGCTGTTCTGGGCACAAACACACACACACACACCTCAGTTATCTCGAAACCATAAAGGTATATGAACACGTTAAAATACTAGCCACGCTACCTGGGCTATCTGTTCAAGACAGTGGGTTAGTTGTTAGAGAAGAGGGTGTAGTGGTCGTTAAAACTCGCTCTGGGTGGGAGTAGGTACCGGGCTGCGAACCCAGTTCCTACCAGCCTTACGTCCGATGGCTTAACCACAACATCATCGAGGCCGGTTATTGATATCGCTATGTTAGGCCCATATTAACGTCGATTGTGAAGTGATTACAATCATATTTAACGTTTGTTCCAAAACATAGTTTGTGGATAATAAATAAATTATAACTTTCTCAGAAGTGCCATACAAAATTTATGAAACTCGTTAGGGATTTTTTTTTACTCCTCGCTCTCGCGCGTAGAATAAAATAAACCTCCCCAAAAATCGATTCATAAATTCCATATAGCACTCCCATTCATGCAATTGTCTATATAATATTATACAGAAAATATTATCAGCACTGCATTGTCTTGAAATGTCATTGGTACTTCGACTATCAAAGAATAAAGAATGGTTATAGATATGGCTTTCATTACGAAGATACGAGCTTTACCATTCACAACTGCCACGCCAGAAAGAATAACTTCAACACAAACGATTCATAATAAAGGAAATGAATGTTTAACGACACCTGTGACGGGACATGCTCTTATTTGTTTTCGCCTGTGGCGATGTTAATTGTTTCAGAGGGCTGTGTGCAGCGTGGTTACATAATACCTCTGCGCGACGGTGGTCGAGCTGTGCCCAATACACACCCAGACTAGGTGCGGAGGCCATGTGGACAGTAGTTACGTAATACCTCCGCTAGTTCGGTACGATCGAGGTATTGCTGGCGAACTAGGCGACGACCAGTCTAGGCTTCTAAGAAAGATATGCCGTCTTGGTCGCTGTGGAAAATTCACTTGATAGGGGGAGGACCGCGATGTGCCCCCAGGCGATATTCGGATTTTTTAATAAATATCTAGGATTTAGATTTATCAGGGAGAAACATAGGAAGGCTTCCAGGGGGAACGTTGTCCGTCCGGACTAGTAAATATATTATTTCTGCTCTGTTGTATAACCTTGATGTGATTGATGTGACTTTAAATATTTTAATACTGTATTATACCAATATTATTTAGACGGTGTTTCCGGTAATCTGACGAAGTAAACT
This sequence comes from Gigantopelta aegis, assembly GCF_016097555.1. Classification (NCBI taxonomy): domain Eukaryota; kingdom Metazoa; phylum Mollusca; class Gastropoda; order Neomphalida; family Peltospiridae; genus Gigantopelta; species Gigantopelta aegis. Next base: position 67,914,225 of record NC_054702.1, read on the forward strand.
GTAGGCTTCACTGTTCTAAATAATTATTAAAGCTTAGCCAGTCATCCTAGAGGACCTAGGTAAACTGTAGGTTATTGTCTTTATTGTGATAGGTACCAGTATTAATTCTCTATTACAAGGTTACTGAATGAGTAGTTAAGGGTTAATTAAAAATTAACCAGTTAGGAATAGAGTTGTAATTCCTTTACTAATTAAGTTCCCCGGGCAGCGTTTCTCAATTATAACACGTGTGGGTGTTGTGTCACAGTGAAGTGATTAGAATATTGTGTAAACTAGACACCTAGAGATTAACTGATTAATTGATCAGTTCTGGGTTGTTATTATTTGTTGTTGTTAATTAACTACTGCGGCAGTACATTTGTCAGCGTAGTATTAATACAGATTCCAAAGTGTATTGTGTTTTTGTTGTGTTTTCTAGTGAACTAAACGTACTATATTACATATACTGTATATAAGATCTTATCTCTGATCATACCTAGACGAGCCACGCGGGTTTTGAACTGCCCGTTACAGAGAGGTCTAATATATATACAGTTAGGAGAGATATTTGGATAATCGTATTTCATTCAGTTACGGGTATTATAGGATCCCCGTGACAACACCCCAGCACGAAAAATACATCGGCTATTGGGCGTCAAACTATGGTAATGTAAATAAATAAAGTGATGATCAACATCAATATAAAAATTCAAGATTTAACTAAAAACAGTGTAAAGAACTGTTGAAAAATACAAATATCACAGATAGATACTGACTTTTACTCAAAATTTCAATTGTATCAATTGTGCTGTATTGGCCATTCTCAAAGAGAATGTTACACCCCATCTTCATAAATCAAGGCTAATATTCGTTCCTCGTATTCAGCCTTGATACATGTAGTCAAGATTACTGATATCCACTACTAGCGCCCTCTATTGGAAGAAAATTTGTAACACCGATTATGTCCCTTACACGATGACATCGTTGACCAATCACAGCATCGGTAACATGTGACAATCTTGAAAGCAATATAACAAATTAACCGCCGGACGCTGACGCTGCCATCTTTGTTTACAATATCAAGGGAATCTATATGGAGCGTTGCGATTCGTTGCAATCAGATCTTATCGCATCCAATGAAATTTAAGCATTTTGTGGCACGATTTTTTGACGACATGTATCAAGGCTGAATACGAGGAACGAAGATTAGCCTTGATTTATGAAGATGGTTACACCCCTGCACCACGGTGAGGTTACAGCACGCGCAGGGGAAATAAAGGAAAGGGAACGAACGTGTTTTATGACACCTCAGCACTTTGTAAATGACGGCCATTTGATGTGTTAACATGTGATTACTTGGTCAAGATATACTTGATCCTACTCCTAATGAATAAGCCAAATAGGTGTTTTGTGTGCACCTTCCCATAAGACAGCACAGCACACGCCACAGCCTCTGGCGTACCAGTCGTGAGGCAATGGGAGAAATAGGAAAGAACCCGACTTTTGATACAATCTTAATAACGTTTTATTTAGGTATCACTTATTAATTTTAATTAGAATTTTTTTTTTTAATGCTACTTCCACCACGTTTTGCAGTGAAACATCATCCCGACAGCAAATTATGCCCTGATTAGCGCTGTCAGGTGTATACAAGTGTTATTTTGGTTAATAGATTTTCATCCCAAATCAGTGCTCCAAAGGCCGTGGTAAATGTTGCCCTGAAACTGCATATAAAAAGATCCCTTGCTGCTAATGGAAAATGCATCGGAATTCCCCTAAGGTAAATGTATGACAGCCAATAACCAGTGATTAAGAAATCAATGTGCTCTAGTGGTGGGTTAAATAAAGCAAAACTTGTTTTTTGAGTTGAATGAAAACTCGTCCGGATACGAAATAAAATTGGACTTGGTTAGATCTATTGGAGGGGATTTAGTCTGAGTGGTCAGTACAACATGTTTTTAGTTAGAATGATGGCGAAATGCTTAGAATGATGGTGACGATGAAACAATAATTATTTTTACGGGGGGAGAGAGAGAGAGAGAGAGAGAGAGAGAGAGAGAGAGAGAGAGAGAGAGAGAGAGAGAGAGAGAGAGAGAGAGAGAGAGAGAGAGTATTACTTGGGAACTTTAAACACAATATACATCCATACCTGTGTCACATATTGAGTATCGTATAGAACTTGTTATAAAATTAATTTCAGTGTTTTGAAAAGAATCAGCAAAAAGAAAATGTAGCATAAACGATTCAAAACCTCACCCTTCTTGTGGAACAGGCGATCTGCCCTGTAAGAAAACATAACTAACGTAGGAAACAAACATTTCATAGACGTAACAAACTTCCAACATGTGTTTGTGTCAATAAATCAAATTGCGTTTAAATAAAACAAAACCAAAATGAAGTCAATAAATTATATATGTTTTGAAAAATATTGCTTTTACAATGTTAGAATATCCCTTTAAAAATCTGTCGTTTAAATTTGTACTTTATGCAGAGATGTGAAAGGCATGTAAACGTCCCCCCCCCCCCCCCCCCAAACCAGTTATTGACTTTTTGTATCACATGCAAGCGACACCTTTCCCCCACATCGACTGCTCGTATTACGTATAATGTGACAGACATTACTTAAATTAAGCTTGCATTTACATCCTTCTTCTCTACGTGAAAGTAAACCTGAGCATCAGCTTAATCACCCCTGTACAACATTGTATGCGAAAAAGTAATTGGTACGTGTCCTTTGTTTAAGAAAGAAAACAATCTGTTGTGTGTTTTAATGTCACAGCAAATTGATGCTAAACGATGCCCATTTGCATGCACGCGTGCGATAATTACGAACGACCAGTACAATGCCGCATGCTGTATCGGATACATCCATCGCGACTGCCAACTACACATACACATGTATATGTATTTACTTCTGGATCGATCGCTCCTCCTACAAAACATCTACAAATCCAGCACTTGGGGAGCTTTCACTCCATTGAATCAACGTCAAATTTTCTCTGTCACGACGCTTTGTACATCATCTTCTATAATTGGCGCTGGACACGTTTCTATTTCTCAGCCACACGCACATCGCTCATTTGAAAAGAGCACAGCCGTTAATAGGACGCGCGAAACTGGAATATGCAATACCCGAAGGATCGGAATATATATATATATATCCGTTTGTGTTTTGTCCCGCGTGCTGCTAAACTTCTGTAAATGGCAAAGCACTATGGCTGTCGTGTAGAATTCGGTAACCAAGGTGAAGCAGCTGAACAAGGATATGCGATTTAAAAATTCATGACCTGTGTGTTGTTGCGCTCCAGAGGTTACTGTTCTGCTGCTCACACGGAGGAGGAGGATGTACGCACAGAGTGGCACACTGGCTACTCCGCTCGCACTAATCGCTGATCACAGATTTCAAGGGAATGCCTCTTGGTCTTTGCTGTGACACCCTAAACTTCAGGTGAGTTCTGCTATTTTCATCGTAAGACATAAGTCGAAGCTGAAAAAACCCCACACAAAAAACCCACCAGAGCAAGGCTAAGTGCTATGCGAAGTTCATGAAACGAGTCTGATAACAGTTTTATTGCTCCAAGAGCAATTGACTTGTTATGAATTTTGTATTGAATACTTTATTTATGGTCAAGATGCAAACGTGCGTAAAACTATATACAAATAACTGGGGTTTTAACGACCGCTAAATGCCTTGGAGAATAATTTAGCGTAATGTTTAAATGGAAACCTCTTGGTCATTGTGGTTAGTATCTTATTTAGACAGTTGACGTAAAAATATTATACAAATAACTGGGGTTTTAACGACTGCTAAATGCCTTGGAGAATTTAACGTAATGTTGAAATGGAGACCTCTTGGTAATTGTGGTTAGTACCCTATTTAGACAGTTGACGTAAAAATATTATACAAATAACTGGGGTTTTAACGACCGCTAAATGCCTTGGAGAATTTAGCGTAATGTTGAAATGGAGACCTCTTGGTAATTGTGGTTAGTACCCTATTTAGACAGTTGACGTAAAAATATTATACAAATAACTGGGGTTTTAACGACCTCTAAATGCCTTGGAGAATTTAGCGTAATGTTTAAGTGGAAACCTCTTGGTCATTGTGGTTAGTACCCTATTTAGACAGTTGACGTAAAAATAATACAAATAACTGGGGTTTTAACGACCGCTAAATGCCTTGGAGAATTTAGCGTAATGTTGAAATGGAGACCTCTTGGTAATTGTGGTTAGTACCCTATTTAGACAGTTGATGTAAAAATAGTTATTAAATAACTGGGGTTTTAACGACTGTTAAATGTCTTGAAGAACTTGAAGCGTAATATTTAAATGGAGATCTCTTAGTCATTGTGGTTAGTACCCTGTTTAGACATTTGACGACTTAATAACTTTTATGATGATTATACCACAAGTGCCAATTAATACCTTAATATCACAGGAATATTTTTAATGCTTTAAGGTTTGCATCTATATAACATTTAATTTCTGGTGAGCTTTATTATATACACATGTATGTGTGTACGTCGTATGCAAATCAAGTCTTCTACCAATTTAGGAGGTCATTTGAAATAGACCTCAGAGCTAGAGGTTGATGTGGTATCCTTCTTTATAGAATATTCAATTTAACTGACAGCAAGATGTCTTTTAAAGGGTGTTCATGGTTTAATATGTGAGAGGAAACGTGTCGACATCACATAAGCTTCTTTTTTTAATTATTATTATTATTTGTTTTGTTTTTCTTGATTTGTTTGTTTTTATTATTTGTTGATTTCTGTTTGTTTGTTTTTGGGGGATTTTTGCGCTGTTTTTATGTTGTTGTTGTTGGGCTTTTTGGGGTTTTTGTTTTTTTGGGTGGGGGGGGGGGGGTTGTTTTATTATTATTATTATTATTATTATTATTATCATCATCATAAAGACTTTTATCACAGATAAAAACAACAACCATAATTAAGCAGTTTAACTGAGATAACTGTATCTATATAAAAATGTTTTCGTAAAATACAACTGGTACATCAAAGGTATGTGCTATCCTGTCTGTGGGATAGTACATATAAAATATCCCTTGCTACTAATGGAAAAATGTAACGGGTTTCCTCTCTAAGACTGTATGTCGGAATTACCCAATATTTGACATCCAATAGCAGATGATTAATAAATCAATGTGCTCTAGTGGTTTCGTTAAACAAAACAAACTTTAAACTATAGTTTTTCAGACGCTTTAGTTTTACAGACGAACATATTTGTCAATACTTTTCTCATTTCAAAGTTTGTAGTGTCCTATTGGTAAGAGTAGCCTACTAGTGTATGGCGGGGGCTGGTTTGTTCTCTTTCTGTTGAAAAGTGTCGAAATAACTATAGGTTAAGACAAAAAAAAAAGCCATAGTTAAAAATGTGCTGGGGTGTTAAAGAAATATTCTGTCCTTTGTTTCTTTCTTCCTTCCTTCCAGTTCGACAACTGTGGGAACATAAACATATGTGGTGTCCTTCTAAGAACCAATTATGGTTAAAGTACGCTGTTCTGTAAATGGAGATCAGCTGCCTGAGTGATGAGTCGAGTCAGCCAAGCTCTCTAAGAGACATTAATGGGTTTGTGTGAGACAGGAATGTGATATTTTCCCTCGATCCATTATGGTGGTCACGTTTTTAAGTTAGACGGGAAAGAAAAGGAATTTGTTTTGAACAACACTCCAGTACCTTGTTTGTCAGTGGCGATTAGCTGTATAATATATGGCATTTGTGACAAAGTTAAAAGTTTTTTTAACGACACCACTAGAGCATATTGATTTATTAATCATCGGCTATTTGGATGTCAAACATTTGGTAATTTTGACATATAGTCTTAAAGAGGAAACACGTTCCATTTTTTTTTTCATTAGTAGCAAGGGATTTTTTATATGCACCATCCCACAGGCATATACCAATGACTTTGATATACCAGTCGTGGTGCACTGGCTGGGACGAGAAATAGCCCAATGGACCCACCGGAGATCGATCCCAGACTTACCACTGGGCTAAGTTCCGTATCCCTCCCGGCGGGATATAGCCCAGTGGTAAAGCGCTCGCTTGATGCGCGGTTGGGCTAGGATCGTTCCTCATCGGTGGGCCCATTGGGCTATTTCTCGTCCCAGCCTGTGTACCGCGACTGGTATATCAAAGGCCATGGTATGTGCTAGCCTGCCTGTGGGATATTGCATATAAAAGATCCCTTGCTACTAATGAAAACAAAATGTGGCGGGTTTCCTCTCTAATGACCAAATGTTTGACATCCAATAGCTGATGATTAATAAATCAATGTGCTCTAGTAGTGTCGTTAAACAAAACAAACTTCTTTTTTTGATGATACAGCGTTGTAATGTACAAGTTTTGACAGAAGTGGGTTCGAATCCCTGACGTGAACGCAGAAAAAGTTCAAATTGCATTGGTTGACATTGTGTTGTTTCTTGTAAAATAATCTACACCTAGAACAATAGTGTGACGTCACAGGGTATAGATTGAAATATGATAAGACAGATCTTTCGTCTAGCCTCTCCACCATCGTTACACCATCAGACGGTAAACAATTCTGGAACACCAGTTATTACTAGAATAATTTCTGGAACACCACTTGTTTACCACGATAGATAATTTCTGAAACACCACTTGTTTACCACGATAGATCATTTCTGGGACACCACTTGTTTACCACGATAGATCATTTCTGAAACACCACTTGTTTACCACGATAGATCATTTCTGGGACACCACTTGTTTACCACGATAGATCATTTCTGAAACACCACTTATTACTAGAATAATTTTCAGAACACCATTTATTTACTAGGATAATTTCCGGAACACCACTTATTTACTAGAATAATTTCTGGAACACCACTTAATACTAGCCTAGGATAATATTTGGAACACCACTTATTATTAGGGTCATTTCTGGAACACCACTTATATTATGATATTTTTTGGAACACGACTTATTACTAGGATAAATTCAGGAACACGACTTATTACTAGGATAAATTCAGGAACACGACTTATTACTAGGATAAGTTCAGGAACACGACTTATTACTAGGATAAATTCAGGAACACGACTTATTACTAGGATAAATTCAGGAACATGACTTATTACTAGGATAAATTCAGGAACATGACTTATTACTAGGATAAGTTCAGGAACACGACTTATTACTAGGATAAATTCAGGAACACGACTTATTACTAGGATAAATTCAGGAACACGACTTATTACTAGGATAAGTTCAGGAACACGACTTATTACTAGGATAAATTCAGGAACATGACTTATTACTAGGATAAGTTCAGGAACATGACTTATTACTAGGATAAATTCAGGAACATGACTTATTACTAGGATAAGTTCAGGAACATGACTTATTACTAGGGTAATTTCTGGACCACCACTTATTACTAGAATACTTTCTGGAACACTACTTATTACTAGGGTAATTTCTACAACATCCCTTATTACTAGGATAATTTCTGGAGCACCACTTATTACTAGGATAAGTTCAGGAACAGGACGTATTGCCAGGATAATTTCTCTGAAGTACCACTTATTACTAGAATAATTTCTGGAACACCACTTATTACTAGAATAACTTCTGGAACACCACTTATTACTAAAGTCAGAACTAAATTGTTAACAACTACGATAAATTACTCTCCTGCCTTTAATTATCTTTACATTTCCCCCAAATTTGAGTCCAGACACAAATTGTGGAAAAAAAACATTACAGTGACACAGATTCCACTAATGAGACTATAACGAAGGAAGGAAGGAAATGTTTTATTTAACAACGCACTCAACACATTTTATTTACGGTTATATGGCGTCGAACATATGGTTAAGGACTACATAGATATTGAGAGAGGAAACCCACTGTCGCCACTTCACGGGCTACTCTCTTTCGATTAGCAGCAAGGGATCTTTTATATGTGCTATCCCACAGACAGGATAACACATACCACGGCCTTTGATATATCAGTCGTGGTGCACTGGCTGGAGCGAGAAATAGACCAATGGACCCACCGACGGGGATCGATCCCAGACCGACCGCGCATTAAGCGAACGCTTTACCACTGGGCTACGTCCCGTCCCCCCCTCCCCCCTCCCCCCAAAAAAATGTTAACTCTTTTCTTATCTCCTCTTGCTTTCTCACTTTAACCTTTCTTTACCCCTCTTCTTCCCTTCCATTATTCTTAATCGCCTGAATTTGTCAAACGTGTGTCCGTGATAGGCGTGCGTGGATTTTTAATAGATAGGGGCAGGAAGAGCGTGGTTAAGACCTGGGGCCCCGTTCCACGAAGTGATCTTAGCCCTAAGATCACCTTAAGCACATAAGGTAGGTATGCATATAAGGTAATCGTAGCGCTAAGATCGCTTTGTGGAACGGGGCCCTGGGAGTGGGTGCATAAGCTTGTTTTCAAAATAATTATAATTATTACCCTTTTTGTAATTACTGCAAATCCTCAAATTCGGGTAAAAAAGATAGAGATAATCGGGCAAAAATAGCTTGTTGAAACTGTTTTACTGTGTATTTCTACCATTCTACCCACATAACTAGTTGTAGAGCTAATATGAATAAATGTTGTTTTCAAGATTCGGGCATTTTCGTTTAATTCAGGCAAAAATAAGCCTCCCCCTTCGCTACAAAAATGGGAGCCCGTACGTCTACATTTTCCATGCACACCTATATGAACAGCCAGATATTATACTATTTAAAAAACCCCACCTGTTTTAATCTCAGCTGAGGAGCATTCGAAGTCCACAAATCCCCTTCCTACCAGCCTACGACCCCCTAGAGAGCAAGTAAATAGGTTATTCCTTCATTCATAAATGTGTGTATTTACACGACATTCGTGGGGCTACACTTTATATTATATACAACTTATTAAAACAGCATTATAAAAGTTTAAAACTATTAGCGAAACACGTAATCACATTAAATGCACACATAATTGTATGTTAAACTGCTAACCTTCAGTTAAATAATCCATGTAATTTTAACAACATTGAATTCAAGTGTGCCATTCTACGTTTAATTTGAAATCGATAAATTGCACGTGGCGTTACTGAGTGAATGTTGGGAAGCTAGAATAGTGTTGCATTATTGTTTTTCTTAAAATCACTCTATGAAAAGATAAGTACTGTTACAAATAATAAAAGGCCGAAAACAAAGTCGGTCTCTGGTCAGACCAAAGTTTAAGAATTGATGCGCCTTTTTTCGGTTTTGTTGTTGTTGGGTTGTTGTTTTTTCTTATAAGCATGAATTGCACAGAAAAGGAGGGTATATTTAGGTCTTTTTTTGTACGTCTTCCTCATCTGCCTTAGTCCATCCTCAATGGTCATAGTGCCCCTCCTTTGCCTTGGTACCTTAAATATTTTCCAAAACAGTAGCACGTGGGGGTTCTGTACAACCCACAGGTTAGTCCTACAAAAATCGACATCATAATGCGGAAAATTTAAAAAAACACAAAAAAAACAAACATGTTGACGCGCGAGGTCAAAATCGACGCGCGCGCTGACCAGAGACCAGAAATTTGTTTTTTTGAGCCTAACATAAAAACATATATTTGGATCACACCACTGGTATAGATCACAAGATGAATAAGAGAAAAAAGAAAAACCTAATCAGTGTTTTTTTTTATGGTCATTTGCATCTCAAGTTAAAGCGACAGAAAATCCAGTTACGTTTGGTGCATATAATATGACGCCGCACACCACATTGGTTTCACTACGCTGGCTTATCCAGGTCAAAAACAAAGCCAGTGTTTTGAAAGTGGGACACTTTTGACGGGCTCCTACCGATCTCGGTTTTCATTGGCTTATCACAAGTGTGGAATTCCCCAACAAGAGATCACGTGAGATTTCGCAGTTTTTGAACAAATTTAACTGTCTTGATTGAGGGGTCGTCTCATATCTCCAAAACATATTTATATCCATATAGGTATGGTACAACGCCTTTCCAGGGGTCGGTGGGTGGGGGATTTGCCTTGAAATTTTTGACAGTGGCCAGCTGCTGGCATACGCGTTACATGTAAGGGGGTATTACTAGTTACGTAACGCTCTAGGGGTAGAGGAAGAGGGTACTGTGTTCGATTTACGTAACATTTTTCAAAACTATGTTATTTTTATTCATTACTTAGACCTAAAAAGGTGTTTTTTGGAAAATGCGCGGTCAGTCTAGAATCGATCCCCATTGGCAGGTATATAAAAGACCATGGTATGTGATATCCTGTCTGTGGGATGGTACATATAAACAATCCCTTGCTAAAAACAAAATGTAGCGGGTTTCCAGGGATTTCAGCGGGGTTGGGGTTATAGACTGTGTTGAGCGAAGTTTATATGGGGCCATACTCCCCCAGAAAATACATTTCAAATTTTTTTAAGCTTGAGCAAGTAAGGGTTTCGACTTCCAATACCCTCCCCCTGCACATGCACCCGATTCCTCTCTAAGATTATATGTCAAAATTACCAAATGTTAGACATCCAACAGCAGATGGAAGGAAGGATACCGATATGTTTTATTTAACGACGCACTCAACACATTTTATTTACGGTTGTATGGCGTCGGATGATTATTAAATCAATATGCTCTAACTTTGATGTCGTTAACCCCCCCCCCCTCCCCCTCAATTCCAAACGAAAGTATATTTATTTGAATTTGTCGATTTTAACACGTAAAATTAAGAAGTTAAAACGTTCATTGTCTACATTAGTATATTTTATTTAAAAATATGTATACATGATTAATGTGTTACTAGTATACAAACTAAACTTTGAAAGTTCTACTAACACTTTATAAAATATTCATTCTGAAATATGAAGGTACGATTGTCGATAATACGTTGTCAAGATCAAACGGGTTTTACCGGCCTCGGTGGCGCAGTGGTTAAGCCATCGGACTACAGGCTGGTAGGTACAGGGTTCGCAGCCCGGTACCGGCTCCCACCCAGAGCGAGTTCTTAAGAGCTCAATGGGTAGCTGTAAGACCACTACACCCTCTTCTCTCTTACTAACCACTAACCAACTAACCAACTGTCCTGGACAGACAGCCCAGAAAGCTGAGGTGTGTGCCCAGGACAGCGTGCTTGAACCTTAATTGGATATAAGCACGAAAATAAGTCGAAATGAAATGAAATGAATGAACCGGTTTTAACGAAAGACTAGTACCGTATCCTCAGCCGAACGTTCTTCGTACAGCGCAAGATTTCTCTTTTAATTTTTTTAGATGAACCCTACAATTTGAAATCGGCAAACGCACGTGTTAACTGAAACTGACAACAGGCTGTCGTTTGTGCTTTGCCGAGCTATGGCGGCACAGGCGACGAATCAAGCGTATACTTTTGACGATCTCCGTTCATAGCGAACACACATGAGTTTTTTAAAAGTGCATTTGAGGTTGTATTTCATATTTGTATATGATGTTATAATATGGTAACCAGAGACTGTAACTTTAAACACTATCGCATATCTTTAAAACATGTAAAAAAATGTTTTTTTAGTCCAGTCTCAATATATATGGTTTAATGATGATATTAAAGTAAATAACAAATCAGTGTTTTATGACAATTGGTACAAGATGGGAATTAGATTTATAAATGATTTAAAAACATTTATAATCTTGATGTCAACTTTTTAAAATATCATAGTCTTTTAAGTGCAGTGAAGCAGTATTATAATACATTTAAAATAAAAATTGTTTAAAGAAAATTGCAAAGTCCTATTCTTCCCTATAATAACTCGAATCTTAAGATAAATTGTAAAGGCAGTAAAATAAATTATAATATTTTATTGGATTCGAGATTTTTAAAATACAAGTTTAATTTAAAATGGGAAAAAGAATCAAATTTCAAATATGATGATGATGATTGGAAAACGATAAATACAATACCTTTTCGCTGCACAGATAGTACAGAATTAAGATGGTTTCAATACAAGATTATTTATAGAATATTGCCTACAAATAAGTTTTTACATAACATAGGATTATACTGATTCACCTCTTTGCTCCTGTAAACATGAAATAGCAACATTAATACACCTATTTTGGGAATGTAACAATGTCAGACACATCTGGGAACAGTTAAAGCTTTGGATGCAACAAAAACAACTGATATAATAATGAACTTTACAAAAGAAAATATAATTTTGGGGTTTAAGATGAGTAACAATGATCCTATTAATGTTATTACTAAACAGTTTATATTTAAAAGTCAGTTGAAGGGTTTTATCACAAATATTACATGGATTCAAAAGGAGCTAAGTCTGTATTATAATGTAACAAAAAGTGTGGCATTCTCTTGTTGCAATTATGATAAGTTTGTAAAATTCTGGTCTACATGTCACAATATATTCAAGGATTAAGTATTAATATATATGTGCAGTCAAACGTTGTTATCTCAATGTTGAAGGGAACGAACAAAATGGCCCAAGATTGAGATAACGGCGGGTTGAGTTGAACCTAGCCTTTTGATGAAAATGATGTCGTGGAACCATTTCCTGATCTCCTGATTTCCTGGAATAATGAGTTTACAGAGATCGAGATAACGAGGTCCAACTTTATAGATTTTTAAAATTTATAATGTCCATATATTGTGGGGGTGGACGTTCTTTCTGTAAGGGGATAGACGTAGCCCAGTGGTAAAGCGCTCGCTTGAGGCGCGGTCGGTTTAGAATCGATCCCCGTCAGTGGGCTATTTCTCGCTCCAGCCAGTGCACCACGACTGATACATCAAAGGCCGTGGTATGTGCTATCCTGTCTATGGGATGGTGCATATAAAACGTCCCTTGCTGTTAATCGAAAAGAGTAGCCCATGAAGTGGCGACAGCGGGTTTCTTCCCTCAATATCTGTGGGGTCCTTAACCATATGTCCGACGCCATATAACCGTAAATGAAATGTCTTGAGTGCGTCGTAATATAAAACAGTTCCTTCTTCCTTTTTCTTTCTGTATTCTGAACACTGCTTTTAGGATTTTGTTTAAAGACAGGACTAAAGTACTGTCGGAAATAGAATAAAAATGATTTCCGTCGATTTGACAAGTAAATTTTTTTAAAATATCTATTTAACGATAGTCTACTTAATTTAGCATTTACTTATTTGGGCTCTCATTGATGAACAATGTGGTGTTTACTCTTGAAATTAAAAGAAATATATCGGTGATTTAACAGGTGATTTTGCACTTTATTGGAACAGACTATAACACATTTTGATCGATATGTGTTAATTTCAATATGTGAGGGTCTGTTTCTGACGATGGTTTACCCCTATCCCTCTCCAAAACAAAATATTTGTAGTCATTTATAAGTAACTTTTGAGCAAAACTGTTAAGAACCATTCTGAGTTTGTGATCTATTATACCGGTATTAAAGGTACTATCTCAATGTTGCACAATGACAGCTATTGGAAATCTTTATATATACATTTTGATTTAACATTTAAAGAAGACAATTTTAACTGTATGCCCATAAATGATTATAGGAAATATTTGTGTTCTACTAGTAGAAAATACATTTTTATTGGAGAATCTTTATCACAAACAGATGCTCACATATAACTATGATATAGCACCTTTAAAGCTGCAGTGTCTGGAATATTTTTTATTATTTAAGCATTTAGAATAGATGATCCAGTTCTGTTTGGTACATAAAAGGCCCACCACATCGCTATAGTTTCGCAATGCTCGCTTATCTACATTATTTAGGTCAACTGCAAACCCAATGGCCAGCCTGTTTTTCTTCAATTAGCGGGACGCCAGTAGAAATGGGAATTTACGCGATTTGCGCAGGCGCTGAGTTTCTCACGTGATTTTGAACAAATTTAACTGTCTTGATTGAGGGGTCGTCTCATACCTCCAAAATATATTTATATCCATAGAGGTATGGTACAATACCTTTCCAGGGGTCGGTGGGGGATTTGCCATGACATTTTGACGATGACCAGCGGTTGGCATACGCGTTACATGTAAGGGGGTGTTAATAATTACGTAACGCTCTAGGGGTAGAGGAAGAGAGCGGTATGTTCGATATACGTAACATTTATGAAGACTATATGTTATTTCTATTCATTACTTAGACCTAAAAATGTGGGTGTTTTTTTTTTAATGCGCGGTCGATCTAGGATCGATCCCCATTGGCGGGATTGTTCCAGCCAGTGCGCTATGACTGGTATATAAAAGGCCATGGTATGTGATATCCTGTCTGTGGGATGGTACATATAAATGATCCCTTGCTAAAAACAAATAATAATAATAAAAACATATTTTTAAAATGTAGCGGGTTTCCAAGGCGCGTGTGCATGGGATTTCAGCGGGGTTGGGGATTATAGACTGCGTTGAGCGAAGTTTATATGGGGCCATGTTCCCCCAGAAAATATATTTCAATTTTTTTTTATCTTCGTCAGGGAAGGGTTTCGACCCCCAATACCCCCCCCCCCCCCCACACACACACACACACATGCGCCCGTTTCCTCTCTTAGATTATATGCCAAAATTACCAAACGTTTGACATCCAAAAGCAGATGATTATTAAATCAATATGCTCTAACACTGATGTCGTTAAACAAAACAAACTAACTTTACCCTTTCCAAACGAAATAATATTTATTTGAATTTGTTGATTTTAACACACGTAAAATTAAAAAGTGAAAACGGTAATTTTCTACTTTAGTATTATTTATTGAAAATATATACATGATCAGTGTGTTATACAAACTAAACTTTGAAAGTTCTACTAACACTTTATAAAATACTAATTCTTAAATAGGAAGGTACGATTGTCGATAGTACGTTGTCAAGATCAAAACCGGTTTTAACGAAAGAATAGTACGTATCCTCAACCGAACGTTCTTTGTACAGCGCAAGAGTTCTCATTTAATATTTTTGAGACGAACCCTACAATTTTAAATCCGCAAACGCACCTCAACAGGCTGTCGTTTGTGGTTTGCCGAGCAATGGCCGCACAGGCGATGAATCGAGCGTATACTTTTGCCGTTCTCCGTTCATACCGAACACACACGAATTTTTTTAAAGTGCAATTGAACTTGTATTTCATATTTGTGCATGATATTATTATATGGTAACCAGACATTAACTTTAAGTGGTTGCAAGATTGTGTAAATGTCTAATGTACTTATATTGAATTTATTTTCAATAAATATGCTTGTCTTAATTAATAATTTATACAGCAATTCAAAATAATCAGTTAACTTGCAGTTTTAAGTTAAAAGGGTTTTTTAAGAGTAAATGAAATTGACACATATCGATCAAAATGTGTTATAGTCTGTTCCAATAAAGGTCACAAATCACCTGTTTACTAACATATTTATTTTAATTTCAAGAGTAAATACCACCTTGTACATCAATGAGAGCCCAAACAAGTAAAAGCTAAATTAGGTTGAGTATCATTAAATAGGTATTTACAAAATATTTACTTGTCAGTTTAATATGAAAGAAATAATTGACAAAAATCATTTTTATTCTATTTCAGACAGTACTTTAGTATTAATATTGTTATTAGTATTTTGTGTATGCATTTCACATTTATATATTTCTTTATAAACATTGGATCTGCTATGTAAAGTTATTGTATTAACTGTATGATATGAATTTTTTTTAAAGTTAAAAAAAAAAAAATTAAAACAAGTTTGCAGTTCATTTGTTACATTTACCATTGTTTCAAACCCAATGGTTATTGTTATTTTAATTAAAATAGTGTTCGTGTACCAAGTAACACTGTCTTTGAAACCCGCTACGTTTCCTAATGCAGCAAGGCATCTTTTATATGCACTTTCCCACAGACAGGAAAGCACATACCACGGCCTTTGACCAGTTGTGATGCACTGGTTGGAACGAAAACAAACCTAATCAGTTGAATGGATCCACTGAGGTGGTTCGATCCTGCGACGCAAGCACCTCAAGCTATAAACTAGTAGAATAACAGATCTCTGTGATTTGTTGTATTTACATATCTGACTGTGGTGTATATGTTGACTGAAATTTGCACATAGCAGCATTAACAACATATTACTATTGTAGTCTGTGGGATTTTGTTTCGTGATATAGTACAATGTATATTATATGAAATTTACCAAAGAAGGCCGGACATATCAATACTTCAATCAATTGAGGAACACTGGTTGGAACGGGAACACTCTAAATGGATTCATTGGATTGAAGTGTAACGTGCACATTTGGGCATTTTAATTTCCTACTGTACAGGTCTACCTTCCTATGCACAGCTAGCACATACCGCGACCTTTGATACACAACTTATGGGACAATTGGCCTCAGACCACAATTAATTTCGCTATATGTTTCTATATAGCCTTAGTGGCTATAACATTTTTATTAATATCAGCAGGCCCGTGAAGTTTTGTATGTACCTTTGCCTGCATGGGGGACACATACCCTGAAAAGAACAACCCCTGTTGTCCAGCTCTTTCTCCCAGCATATTGGTTTAAACAGACACACCCTCTAAACCAGGCCGGAGTACACCCATTTTACACAAAAAGCACTACTTTTGCATTTTCAGTGTCAACAAGTTACACATGTTTACAAACTACATGCTATCCCCTGTCACATCAGTCAAACAGTTGCCACTTCATAGCTGTCTTCCATGAAATAATTACAGTCAAACAGTAGACTACTTGCGCGGTCAAATTTCCGGATTTTGGACAACCAAATGGGAAGATAACTGTAATCTGAGGCCAATTGCTTGAACGAGGAACTCCCAAATGAGTATTTATATCGTTATATTTGAATTCACCTAATGGCTGCAGCATGCGCAATTGGGCATCATTCTGTATTTGCAATCAGCCTTCATCAATGGCCATCTGTTGATGTGTGGATTCAGATCCATCTAACTATCTTACCGCTATTTTGAACATTCTTGTCCATCGAACTAATTACACTTGTTAAGCCTAAAGCGGATTTCTTAAAATTAACAACCGCAAGAAAGATGGCATATTATCATGCCAGGAGCCATTAGTACAAGAAAAACCACGGATGGCAACCTTTTCATTTCAACTTATTTTTCGTGATTATATCCAATTATGGTTCAAGCACGCTGTCCTGGGCACACACCTCAGCTATCTGGGCTGTCTGTCCAGGACAATGAGTTAATGGTTAGTGGTTAGTGAGAGAGAAGAGGATGTGGTGGTCTTACACCTACCCATTGAGTCGTTGAAACTCGTTTTGGGTGGGAGCCGATAGCGGGCAGCGAATCCTGTACATACCAGCCTTATGTCCGACAGCTTAACCACGACACCACAGAGAGGCTGGTAACCTTTTCAAAGAGTATTGTACTCATTTGTGAATGTATTAATAAACCTCAGACCAGCATGCGAAGTACTCGGGCTGAGTTGTAATCAAAGCAACTGATTTGTTATTGTGTGTTCAGCATCCAACTTGGAGCTATTTCTAATCGCGTCTCAGACTCTCAGACGGTTATTTCTGGCGCTAGGCTGTAACAAGGATAATGCAACGTATCTAATTTGAACGTTATTTTGTCAAATGTACTGTTATTCACGTGTCTGTTGTATTTTTATCATTTACGAAAACAAAAACCCCTACTTAAACAAAAATCAAAAACGTTTATTAATGTTAATATCATAAAATCGATAGACGTCCGTCCTTGCACGCAGCTTAGTGTAAAAGATGACAATTAACTACGCGGACTCGTCAAAACCAAAGTTGAATTTCAGTTCATTTAGTTCCTTCAGGCCTCATGGGAGCAGACGAGAAAATGGCCGTTTTGACAGCATCGGTTCTGGAATAGCAGTTTTGCCTAATTCCTTACTAATGGTTCTGAGTTGTAAATCGTTTTGAGACTGACATTAATAAATTACGTGAAATACATAATTTACTACCTGGCATTAGAACGTTTCATATTCTAGATGATACAGATTTTTTTGGTCTATTACACGTCAAAACAACAATCAAAAGTTGTTTGTGTGTTGCTGTTTGTTGGGGTTGTTCTGTAGGGGATTTTGGTGGTGGTGTTTTTTGTGTGGTGTTTGGTTGGTTGTTTTTTTATTTTTTGTTTTTTTAGGGGGGTTGTTGTTGTTGTTTTGGGGGTTTATTTGGGGGCGGGGTAATCTATTTTTTCTTTCACTTTAAGTGAAATTGTCCAATTTAAAAAACAACAACAAACAAACAAAACAATATATATATATATATATATATATATATGTGTGTGTGTGTGTGTGTGTGTGTGTGTGTGTGTGTGTGTTGTTTCCTTTCCACTTGCAAGCACTTACAAAAATAGTACAGTCTTGAGATTTCGATATCATAAGATATCATTGTGGCTAGTCCAAACATTTATAACAAAAGGGTAATTATATACAATCTGCAGCAACTATACAGATATCAGGCCCAGTATTTCCAGTGGGAGTGTTGCCTGGCCTTTTGAATATGAATTTGCTTTGTATGAGGTTCCATATTGTTTTATGGGAGGGTTGCAAAGCTTACAGTCAACTATTTGTGCAATATTAAAAACAGAAGAAAAAGGGACCTTAGCTTTATAGCACGTGTGTTGTAAAATATTTAAAGCGCAATCTACTTTGAACTATATAAGGCAGAAAATAAGTCGGTCTTTGGTCAACCCCAAAGTTCCAGAATTGATGCGGTGATGCAGCTGGGTTTTTGTTGTTGTTGTTGTTTGTTTGTTTTGGGTGTTTTTTGTTTTGTTTTGTTTTTTGGGTTGTTGTTTTTTGTTGTTGTTTTGGGTTTTTTTGGGGGTTTTTGAGGGGGGTGGGTTTAAGCATGGATTGCACAGAAAAGGTGAGTATATTAATTTTGATACCGAAATAAGAGGCATATTTAAATTGAAATCAGTATGCACGTCCTACTTCATGCGCGATGGCATTTTAGCTCCAAATGCGGTTTTACGTTATAACAAGAAAATCCCGGCAAAAATCGCGGGAATTTTGTTTTTAAATGTTGACGCGCGAAGGTCAAAATGGACGCGCGTGCTGACCAGAGACCAGAAATGTATTTTGTTTGGCCTAAAATATAACCAATAAACTCATTTACTGTACAGACGACTAAAATTATCTCACTTTCTGTTTTTCTTCTCCAGGTGTTCGCTGCCCGCACTATGAGCTCCATAGTAGAGGATCCCGGCATACCTCTCGTAGGTGTCAACAAGCGCTATAAGATGTATCGCGACTACACGAGCTTTGAGCGCCAGGAGCTGAAATCCAAACGCTTCGCCACCGTAGGCAGTAGACTGGCGAAGCGAAAGGAACTGTTTCGAAAACGGAAACAAGTATGTGACATCGCTTTAGGGCTAGCCATTGCAGGCATCGTGTTCATGGTCATAGAGACTGAACTGGACTTCGCCGGCTACATCACGCGATCGTCGTTGGCGTCCTACCTGCTGAAGATGTGCATTACGGCCAGCACGGTGGCGTTGCTCATATTCCTGGCCATGTACCACCGCGTGGACATCCAGCTGTTCACCGTCAACAACAGCGTGGACGACTGGAGGCTGGCCATGAACTGCAGGCGGGTCTTTGGGATGACGCTGGAGTTTATAATATGCGTCATTCACCCCATACCCGGGAAGTTTTACATGACGTGGACGACCATGAATTCGGATTCCAAGAACGACAGCAAGACCGTGTCGGTTCCAGTGGACGTTATGCTGTCCCTGCCCATGGTTCTGCGCCTTTACATCGTCAGTAGGACGATACTTCTCCACAGCAGACTCTACCAAGATGCGTCCTCCCAGAGCATTGGTGCCTTAAACAGAATCCACTTCAACTTCAGGTTTATATTCAAATCTCTCATGGCTCTGTATCCGGACTATTTGCTAGCAATAATCATGGTGTCTATGTTAACCATAGCCAGCTGGTCTCTCCATCTATGCGAGATGTATGGGGACGCTGTGCACGCCAACTTTCTCAACTCGATGTGGATGATAGCAATCACGTTCCTTACAATCGGGTACGGAGACATAGTCCCGACGTCCTACTGCGGGCGCGGCATCTCGGTCGTTACTGGTATCATGGGCGCCGGCTGCACGGCTTTGGTGGTGGCCGTTTTGGCGCGAAAGTTAGAGTTGTCGCGGTCGGAGAAGTACGTGCACGACTTCGTCCTTGACATTGACTTGGACAAGCGTTTGAAGAACGAAGCTGCCAATGTGGTCAAGTACGGATGGTTCGTGTATAAATTCAACAACACGACTAAAACCAATCCGACAAAAGGTGCTCAACTGTTGAGGCACCAAAGAAAGCTACTCCAGGCCATATACAACATCCGGGAAATTAAGTGTTCTCAGCGCCGTCTGATGGACCAATCTGTGACGTTGGTAGAGGTCAATAAAACTCAGTCAGACATGTCCGATGGGATTGACCAAGTGAAACTCAGGCAGGTCGCGCTGGAGGAGAAAGTAAACTGTATAGAAGGGAAAGTCTCGTTAATTTACGACCACGTTCTTTCCATAAGTTCGCGACTTCCACACAAAATAGATTAATTTAATAGACAAGGTCATTACTTAATTATATATTCCAAATGCCACATACATACACACGTTATTATAGTAGAAGTGTTTTGCACAGAGTGCTCTTAATGGCAGTGGATGGTGGTAATTTCTCTGTTGTAAGTACATTAGGTATAGTGCTGGATTGTTGCACATGGGGTTCATGGTTCGAATACCCTCAGCTGACGTTGATTTTTCTGTTACATTACAATTGTTGTTAGGACCCCTTTCTCTCTTCTTGTTTTTTGGTTTCGAATATTATTCTGCCCCGTTCACAGGCAGCAGGACTCAACATTATGGATGATTGTTTTAAAAATAACTTTGCGGACATCACTCTGCAACTGCAAGTTAACAGACGCATTTGACCACACCTACACAAACTGCTAAATTGATAACGGTGTTGTTAGAAAAAAGCATCGAACGTTTTAATGTTCACATTGGATTAAATTAAAATCAATACTTCCTTAGTTACCAACATGGCGTCCATAACAACTAGAAAATCTGTTGCAGTTTGTCTTTTTTTTTTTTTTTTTTTTTTTTTTTTTTTTTTTTTTTTTTATCGGAACTACACAGCTATATCGGAAGTAATCTGCAACATCTAATACATCTTAAAATGGCAAGATGTATTTGTGCAAATCTCAAATGATTTCATCATCCTGGAAATAGTCTCAAATAACTTTTATTGATTAACCTAGCTGTTTGGGACTTAAGAACATAAAGATGTATACAGGATGTGACATTTTAGGTTCGGTAGTTAGCTATAATTTATTTTAAAAGAGAGAGAGAGAGAGAGAGAGAGAGAGAGAGAGAGAGAGAGAGAGAGAGAGAGAGAGAGAGAGAGAGAGAGAGAGAGAGAGGTGTGTGATCTTTTTACTTCAATGTGCTTAAAACACAGCAATGAAGTTATTTACTGAATCACATGTAGTTATAATTCCTTTTAAACAACGAGAATCCATTTTTGTAATATAACGGTGCAAAAATGCATTTTGTAGTAGCCAAAAAATTTATTATCAACTGAAGGCTATTTAGTTTTAATGTTTACCTCGTGCACTCGTAGGTCATAAAAGTGATGTTAATTGAACTGCACCTCCAGATAAAACTGCACACCCAAGTTTAATCGTCCATTTAAAAGGTTTACTTGCCGTGTTATTTGGAGTAGTAATGGTGTCTTACGGTTCGATTCAGGGAGTTTTCTAACTTTAGAATTCCATTATAGTTGGTGTTGTGCTTCCACATATTACCAAAGAAAAAATACATATTTAATTTCAGAAACGAATAAAAAGGTGATTTGATAATGCCCATTAATCAGTACATTTTAACTGGTGCATTTTTAACTAGTATCCATTTCCTTTCGTCTTACATACTTAACTACAAAGATTATCAGACTCCACCTTCGGTCCTTTTTTGTATCCATTATAATTTACAGACTGAGATGAATGGTTAATGGCAGGTATTAAGGTCGAAGACCCTAGTTTCAACTGGACACTAAGTCTTGCTTAATCTACAAACCTGTAACACATTTGTATGAGATACAACAGAGTGAAATAAAGAGTCTATAACGTTGAAATCATAACCCTTACCTCTCACGTGCGGGTTTAATCATAATTATGACAAATTGCATTTCGTGTAATTAGAAACACCAGGATGACCAGAAACACTTCGGATGTACGGAAATGGATAATTTAAACATTAAAATATAATGCTAGGCTCTGATTACCAACTGCCAGCAACGCGTTGGTATTATGCTAAGCTAAGACTGTCAACTGTTACGACGAAATTGGCCAACTCGAGGGTTGCATTGTATCCTTAACTCCCGACTTACGACGGGTTCGCTCAGATTAACAACTAATGGGTTATACGACGAGAATCAAGTTGTAAAAGCTCTCAGACTAGCAACTGGAAGTTGTGACAGCAGAAATTTGGCCAACTTTATGCTGGCAGTTTGTAGTCTGCACCTAGCATAAGTAATGTCTGATTTTAATTATCAAAAAACGGATCTAATAGTGAAGAGTACGACGTAGTGTTTAAAAACAAGGGTCTGTCATTTTAACATCCAGGAACTTACACATCTTAATAGACCGAATCGTACATACCCTCGCTCTCTTCGATTTAAAGCCGGTCCAGGAACTTATCACATCTTAATAGACCGAATCGTACATATCCTCGCTCTCTTCGATTTAAAGCCGGTGCAGGAACGCAAACACAGTACCCATTAAATAAAACCCATTGACATAATTATCTCGAGCTAGGGTTGTCTCATCAGAAGCGGCTGTTGTTCTTTTTAGGACTGACCGTGCCAAATATCTGATATTTTCCCAGCAGTACCTATTTTTGACTGAAGAAAAGGAAATAAAATTTTTACGTTTAATCAACGACTATTAAGTATGAAGTACTTACAACACGTGATTTAGAGTGTTAGCTAAAAAAAAGAAAAAGAAAAACTATTACTACAACAAACGCAATTTTTTAAATCACCATTAATACGTCTTTTTTGTGCACTTTATTTCATTCAAAACATTATATACCATGTTATTTGATATATCAGTTATAAAGAACTGATTGGGATCAGAATGGAATCGCCTAAGAGTTTCGATCCTAGGATATATAGCACACCAGGGTCCCGGTCCCTCAAATATTTGTCCTGGACGGAGGAGCCGGCTGAGGCCGGCACATGTGCCCAGGACAGGCGTGCGCTACAACAGCTTGCTCTGAATGTGCACGTTAAACAAAAATTTCTTCCTTCCTTCCGGTTTGCGAAGCGATATTAGCTCTAAGATCAACTTAATGCATTAGATAGCTAGGCACTTAAGATGATTTTAGCACTAAGATCGCTTCGTAAAACAGGGTCCAAGTGAACATTATACCACTGCCCTACATCCAGCTATCACTAGTTTCAAACATGTTTTCAACCTTACTGTGCACGATATATTAGTTTTACTATTTACTAAACATTACAACAAAATACTTGATCATTTGGAAAAAGTATGTCACTAAGGTGGGGGGGTTTTTTCTTCACTTTTACGATGTTTGAAGAAAGGGATAAAAGGCAACCGTGACATACTCCGGTGTTGTTAAAATATTTTGATACATTGATAATGTGAACACTCTTTCGGATATCTGTCTTAAAGTGTAGAGCAATTTTAACCAGGTTTCCTGTAAAATACATAAGTATAATAATATTGTTTATCGATACACTTGCATCATCTGTACCACACGTTCTCTTGATATCTATAAAGTATATAATAACATCTGTTTGTCTTGTTCATGCTTTATTTTTAGAAATGTTTCAGTTTGTCTAACTTGGTAAGTATTGAAAATAAAAGTTTGTTTTGTTTAACAACACCACTAGAGCCCATTGATTTGTTAATCATCGGCTAATGGATGTCAAACATTTGGTAATTTGACATATATAGTCTTAGAGAGGAAACACGCTACATTTTTCCATTAGTAGCAAGGGATGTTTTATATGCACCATGCCACAAACGAGAAATAGCCCAATGGGCCCACCGACGGGGATCGATCCCAAACCGACCGCGTATCGAGGGAGCGCTTTACCACTGGGCTATGTCCCGCACAATACGGAAAATAAAGATATGATTAACAATATAATTTTATAATAAATCTGGGGGCGTGGGATCAGGAAATATTCAAATTTATTTTTATCAACGTAGTTTGTGATAAATAGGCATGGCAACATCTGGTGTTTGTATCGTTTCCCTTATGTGGGCGAGCATATTTGTCGCTCAATAATACCTCAGAGTCAGACTGAAACTAATTTTGAAAGTTTGTCCTATTTCAACTGTTTGTGTTTTGTGTATCTTTTATATTGGCCTAAGAAAACATTCCCTGAAAACGTGTACATGTATACACATTTAAACTGGCTCGTGCTTTATATAATCAGTTACATCGTATTTTTTTAAAAGAAAGTTAGTGCTTGCATATAATCTCAGATAACCTTAAAATAAACTGATAGCTGTACAATACTGATTTTGTTTTGTGTTTCTGTGTTGTTTTTTCGTCATAAAAAATATCCTTACTGTGATTTCAGTCACAAAATACACGATACGATATTCAGTGTGCCATATTCATCAGAAGGCGCTGTGACATGTCCTTGTTGTATCAGCTATATGTTCAGTAAAACAAAATCGAAACTCAATGATTGTTACTGTATTTTTAAAAATGTATACTATTATTATATAACATTTAGTGAAATATACTCTTCAAAAAAAGAAACGCAAAAGGGTACAAATGGGTTATAACTCCGATTTTATGTTTCCTACCGGTTCATGCTTTGTGAATATAAGGTCATTGCATGTCCCAAACACATTCCCACGGTTACATTCGATAAAACGCAGCTACTGTACAATAAAGTTCCAAAATGTGAATATTCGCAAAAACGCAGCCACGTGCAAACCATGTCACCACTGCACGTGCGTTGTCTGCACGTGCAACATGAACACCGACAGTATAAAAGTGCAGGGTGTTCGCTTGCCTGGCCTCTGTATCTGGCCGACAGTTGACAATCCAGGACATGCCACGTCTCAGTGAACCGCAGAGAAACAATGCCATCGGCCGACTAGACGCAGGCGAATCCAGAGCGACCGTTGCCAGGGCATTCCATGTTCCCCAAGCACCATCTCCAGACTGTGGGACCGTTTACCAGCAACATGGATCAACACGTTCCCTAGATCCGGTCGACCACGGGTCACTACCCCCGGGCAGGACCGCTACATCCGGGTACGCCACCTTCGGGAACGATTGACTACTGCCACCTCCACAATAAATACCAGGTTTGCGCAGGATATCCGACCAGACCGTACGGAACCGCCTACGTGAGGTAGGAATTCGTGCCAGACGTCCAGTTCGAGGTGTCATCTTAACACCACAACACCGTCGACTCCGACTGCAGTGGTGCCAGATTCATCGACAATGGCCTCAACTGCGATGGAGACAGGTGTGGTTCAGTGACGAGTCCCGATTTCTGCTCCGACGTCATGATGGAAGATGTCGCGTGTATAGGCGTCGTGGTGAACGTTATGCGGCAAACTGCGTGCAGGAAGTGGACAGATTCGGTGGGGGTAGTGTCATGGTGTGGGCAGCCATCTCACACACTGGCAGAACTGACCTGGTCCACGTGCAGGGCAACCTGAAGGCACATTTGACCAGATCCTCCGGCCACACATCGTTCCAGTTATGGCCAACGCCAACGCAGTGTTCCAACATGACAACGCCAGGCCTCACACAGCACGTCTCACAACGGCTTTCCTACAGAACAACAACATTAATGTCCTTCCTTGGCCATCGATATCACCGGATTTGAACCCAACTGAGCATCTATGGGACGAGTTGGACCGACGCCTCCGACAGCGACAACCACAGCCCCAGACCCTGCCCGAGCTGGCAGCAGCCTTGCAGGCCGAGTGGGCCACCATCCCCCGGGACGTCATCCGTACTTTGGTTGCTTCAATGGGCAGGCGGTGCCAGGCAGTTGTCAACACACGCGGAGGCCACACCCGGTATTGACTCCAGATGACCTTGACCTTGATGGTGTGTCCTATCACTTACTCACAATGGACTAGAGTGAATTGTGAACAATCCTGCAGCATTTGGTAATTATCGGACTCAACCATTCAATAATTAAATCAATTCTCCAAATGTTACGACAATGTGGTTTTGCGTTTCTTCTTTTGAAGAGTATATCTTAAAATATCAGTAAAATAAAAATGTTAACAGTCACTCAGTGACGATAACACATTTTAGAGTAAAAATTTCACTATTTCACTCTAAAATGTGGTTTCGTCACTGTACAAAGTGTTATCTTCCCTGTAAGAAAGCCAGAACTATTTTGCTGCTGGCATTTTAAAAATGAAGGTAAAATGCTAAAAGTTATATAATAAATAGAAAATTTCATTTTTTTTTTTTTTTTTTTTTTTAAATCAAATATGATTTATATCGCATCTTGTGAAGTTTGCAATTGTATCACACTCGTCGCGCAAGCGCGACTTGTGAGATATGATTACAAACTTCACTCGATGAGATATAAATCATATTTGACAAAAAAACATGAAATATCCTCTATGTATTACACTTAAGTCGTTAATTGGAGAAACAGTTTAGGTATATATTTTAATCATAGTTATTAATTATATTTGTTTTTTAATTTACCGGGCAGTTTATATATTTTGAGCCGAATTTGACTAAGGCCAAAAGAAATAATATTTGTGTTTCAGGTTTCATCTCTGGAAAAAATAGGGTAGGTAGGTAAGAACTTTATTTTTTTTTTTTTTTAAACCGTGTTCTTGACATACTGCATATAACCTGTCTGCAAAAAGCGCGGTAGATGTTGGGTTTTTTTGGTTTGTTTTTTTGGTAGTCAAACTTTTTTAGGGTTGCAGCGTAAAATTAGGGTCGGTCGGGAAACCAGAAACACACATTTTTTTTTTACGCCTAAGCCTTATTTTCTTAAATGCGAGTGTTTAAGCATTGTAGATGTATGTGGTTACACGCATACAAGACATAAACAGGCTTTGTAAATTCGGCCCCTTGATGTTTGTGTCTATAACTGTAAAAAAAAAGTCACAAACAATATGTATGTATGTATGTATGTAATATATCGTTTCTTATTTTGTAGCTCGACAGAAGATATTTGCTATAGATATAGCGAATTAAACATTTCTTTTGTCAATATAGCCAAATACATATATCCCCCCCCCCCTTTTGGGGGGGGGGCGGGGACAGGCTGATCCCTCCCCCCACCACCCACCCCACCCCCCATAAACGAAAATGCCCCAGTCTCGCTGACAACATTTATTCATATTGGCATTACTGCCAAACAGCTATCTAGGGTTGCAAACGAATCACTACGCATTTTTACATGGATTACAACAAATAGTGGAGGCAGACGTATGAAAATACACGATGAAACGGTTTACGGCCAACTCATTTTGCCCGAATATCTGTATCGTTTTTGTCCGAATTTAAGGACTTGCTCTAGCACTGGGAAGACAGTTGGCCCCTCCGTGACCCACCCCTCCCCCACCCCTCGTCTCGTACGCTTATGACCCAGTATGTTTATATCAGCTATGTATAATACATGTATTATATATTTTGACCATATGGTGGTGGCGAGTGGAGGAAACGTTTGCTTTTGTGTTGTCTAGTATACGAACTATAATTATTTATATATGACGTTTCCCTTCGCGCAACCATTGATTTCAGCAGCAAAACTCGGCATGCAATAATTAAGAATAATGGACCAAAGTTTGGTTATTTTCCAGGTTTATGCACCATCAATATTAATATTAGTTTAGAAAAACATATTTCAATAACATTATCAATATATTCGATTTTTGGGGGTCTAATAGCTTCTGCATACGATATGACAAATAATAGAACTAACGTTCATCCATGTCAAAGGTCATCCTTGAGTAGCTTCGTTGAAAAGGCGCAAATAACGTAAAATGCATTTTAGATACCATCACGCCATTCGACCCGTATAGATAATTATGGATAATTTTGTTGTCAAGCTACCTACCGTTAAGTGCTAAAGATCATCAATATTGATGAACCTTATTGAAAACAAGTGGGAAGGATTTGGTTACGTAGTTTCTAGTTTGGTCGGGAAAGGAGGGGGTGAGGTGGGGATCGATGTAGCCAGAGGCGGATCTGGGGGGGGGTGGGGGTGGGGGTCCCGACCCCACCCCACCCCTAAATAATTTGATTATATATATATATTTTTTTTTTTTTACGATCTCCTTCCAAACCTCCACCAAAGTTCCCTTGGCATTCCGCCTCATGTCATTGGACCCTCCTAAATGGATTTTCTGGATCCGCCACTGGTAACTATATGGAAGAGCACTCGCTTGAGGTGTGATCGATTGCAGTAGGTTGGACTTACCAGTGCAACAAGACCAGTGCAACAAGACCAGTACTACCATGTGTTTGGTAAAATGTAACCTAAGTGGCAGCGATAGAAGTAGCTGATGCACAGCTATACCATTTGATACCAGAGGCGTATGTAAAGGGGGGGGGGGGGGGCAGGGGTCCGCCCCCCCCTAAATTATGCGATAGTTATAATTTTATTATATATTATTTTCATTTTTTTACGATCCCCTCCAAACCTCCCCCAAAGTTCCCTTGGCATTTCACCTCATGTCACTGCCCCCCCCCCCCCCCCCCCCCCCCCCAATGGATTTTCTGGATCCGCCACTAGATACTATCCAATTAGCCAAACCATTAAAACAACAAATTCATATAATGATTCAAGAACTTTGCTCTGTGGTATGAAAACAAGTTTGTTTTGTTTAACAACAACACTAGAGCACATTGTTGAACCTGTGATATGGATTTAGCTGGCGGAACTACACGTCTAGGCTTTCTACCGGGTTCAAAAGTAAACGTACTAATGTCAGAGAAGAAACCAGAGGCATGTTCACGCCAAGCGGTTGTTGAGAATGTTATATAACAGAAGACAATGGTACCGGTCAAATTGTTCGCGAACGCTCGGCCCCCTGAACACACCCATGCCCGATTTTCTTATTATATGTAATGACAGAAAAACATATTTAAAATGTTTCAGATGTTCTTAAAGTTATCTCCAATTATTAAGTTTTCTATCGATAAACGCCCAAAACTGCCCCAGGAACTCATTGCCTTCCATTAATCATTATTTATAAATATCTCCCGCTCTCCTTGCCCCGTCCAAAGTTCTTTCCGATTTGCCTGTGTTTTTGCTACAAGGGGATATTTCGTATGCACTATCCCAAAGATCGACGTTTGACATGCCAGTCGTGAAAATAGGAAAAAACCGAATGGATCCAGCAATGGGAATGGGGGTGGGGAGGGGGCATAGGATTTACGGGCTCCAATTTTTGTGGGTTGGGAGGGGCAGGCTGATTGTTTCGCCCGAATTAAACGAAAATGCTTGATGTGGATAACAACGTTTATTCATATATATTTGCATATTACTACCAAACAGATATATACGGTTCTAAACGAGGAACTGCGCATTTTTACATGGCTTACAACCATTATTTTCAGTAGAATGAGGGAGATATATGGTAAAAAGCTTTCAGGCCAGGTCATTTCGCTCTAACGTTTCTAGGCTACTTGACACAGTGGTACTAGTTGAAATAAAATTGCAGACATTTTTTGTCCAGATGAATTTTGTTTAATTTTGTTTTATTTTTTTATTTACAACCAACACACATTTATCACCAATCACAGGACTTGTGGTTTTCACTTCTCTATCAAAAGTTGGGTGCACCTCGAACTTTGACTGAGCCGGAAGTTATTTGGTTTAGTACTACCTGTACGCTTATGGGAGGGGATGCGGTGGGGGAGGGGGTTCGACTTATTTATTTATTGCATCGCAGACTGGAGGGTTTCTATCATTATATTTCGATCTTCTACTTTCTTATATCAATAGGGAGGTGTCGTTAAAGGCATTCTTTTTCTTTCCTTTCATACATCATCCACGTCGCTTAACTACAGTTATCTAGTTACGTCCAGATACATATGGGTTAATTCAATTGTCGCTCGCAGAAAGACGCATATTCGAATCCCTGTGTGGGATGTAGGGAGACATAAATGAGATGATTCTTCATCGCAGCTGCCGCGAGATTTCTTACATATTCCTGCGGGATGTGTGTAATAGAGACGGATTTCTCATACAGATGACCCAAGTGAGCAGGGCCATAAACAGTGGAGTGGGGGTGAATGAGAGGAAGGAAGGAAGGAAATGTTTTATTTAACGACGCACTCAACACATTTTATTTACCCTTATATGGCGTCGGACATATGGTTAAGGACCACACAGATATTGAGAGAGGAAATCCAGGACCACGCAGATATTGAGAGAGGAAATCCAGGACCACACAGATATCGAGAGAGTAAATCCGCTGTCGCCACTTCATTCATGGGCTCCTCTTTTCGATTAGCAGCAAGGGATCCTTTTTATATGCACCATCCCACAGACAGGATAGCACATACCACGGCTTTTGATATACCAGTCGCGGTGAACTGGCTGGAGCGAGAAATAACCCAATGGGCCCACCGACGGGAATCGATCCCAGACCGACCGCGCATCAAGCGAACGCTTTACCACTGGGCTACGTCCCGCCCCTTGAGAATGAGAGGAGATTCATGTCCAGTGAAAACAGACGTGAAATAAACGCTGGAGCATTAGAGCGCTCTCGGCGAGCCCATTAGGCTATTTCTCGTTCCGGGCCAGCCAGTGCACCACGACTGGTATAGCAAAGTCCGTGGTATGGGCTATCCTGTCTATGGGATGGTGCATATAAAAGAACCCTTGCTACTAATGGAAAAATTAGCGGGTTTCCTCTCTAAGACTATATGTCAAAATTGCCAAATGTTTGACATCCAATAGCCGATGATTAATAAATCAGTGTGCTCTAGTGGTGTCGTTAAACAAAACAAACAAACAAACTTCTCGTTCCGAGCCAACCACGACTGGTATAGTAAAGGCCGTGGTATATGCTATTATGTCTGTGGGATGGTGCAAATAAAATATCCCACGTGGTATATGCAATTCTATATGTAAGGAACTGGAAATAAAAACACTCCTCGCTTTTTAAACGATCGGAGTAGGCGGTGGCAGCGGCTGGTTTCTTCTTGTAATCACTGTAGACCAGATGATCCAATTAGCACTGTTCCAAAATCGATCACAAAGAAAGGGGTGGAAAGCAGTTTTTATATAGTCGCGGAAAAGGGCTCCTGTGGACCAATTAAAATGGTGCCATATGTAGTTTGTAAATGGTTAAAATTTAACAAGACTATGACAAGATCATTTGACTTGATGATGCAAATCGTCTCGTAAATTATAAACGACATAATAAATACTTGCTTGAAAACGATTCGATTTTTCCTTCACTGCCGTCAGATATATACCTTGTGCAGTACACGCAGTGAGTATAATGTTACACCCAGAACTCACAAAATATACTGTTAGAAAAAGTAAAGGCTCACAGAGACTGGATACGCGTCTGCAAAAGGCATGCAGCCAAATCCAATGAAATAATCCTAAATATGTCCAAAACGCAAGTCGCGCAGTCGGACCACACGCTCGCGTCGCGTCTCTGTGAGCCTTAAAGGGACAGACCTAGTTTTTAACATTAAGGCAGATTTGTCACTATTAGAGCCGTTTATGATCACTGAAATCAAACATTAATTATATTTTATTCTTTAGATTACGGTATCCATTTCCGTACAACCGAAGTGTTTCTGGTCATCCTGGTGTTTCTAATACCACAAAAAGTATTTTACATATTTTTAAAAGACACTTGAGTCTGAGAAGTAACGGTTATGGAGTCGCGTTTTAGTCTATTTTTAAGGGTATTTCAACGTCACAGACTCTTGTTTCACTCTGTTGTATCGAAATTTGTTACAGGTTTGTAAATTAACCAACCTTAGTGTCCATTTTTACGGGTTGAAGCTAGGGTCTAGGTGAAAAATATGCCTCAGTGTTTAAAAACTAGGGTCTGTCGCTTTAAAAATTCACACCAACACTGACAGAAAACAGAGTGATTGCAATCAAAAGCCTTATCCGTAATGCCAAGATGTTAACAGCGTTAAAACTCTCAGTCTCATATTACTGACATTCAGTCACACATGTATTACATATTTGTACTTTATACGCTAATAGGACAAATGCCGTGGTATGTGCTTTCCTGTCTGTGGGAAAGTGCATATAAAAGATCCCTTGCTGCATTATGAAAAATGTTACGGGTTTCCTCTGCTGACTACGAGTCATTATCACCAAATGTTTGACATCCAATAGCCGATGATTAATTAAACAATGTGCTCTAGTGGTGTCGTTAAACAAAACAAACTTTATTTATACGATAATAGAGACTGAAATTTCGTCTCCAATACAAAGTGTTCCCTTATTTATTTTTCTCAGTATAACATTTGATTTAAACCATGCAAAAAGACGTGGCTGGTCCACCGGGCATAAAATAACAATTACGGTGCATTCCACACCATCCCAGATGATGAATGTTGCACCATTCAGTCACGTCGTGTATTAAACCCGTGTTTTCCAACTCACTGACTGAGCCCAGCGCAGACTTACGATTAATAACATAAATGAGCGCCGAGCCACAGGAGATTTGTGTTTACTGAACATTAATTATTTATTGTTTAAAAAATAATAACTTTAGTGGATTATGGTAATAAAGCGTAAACTATCAACAGCTTATCTGCAACGTTAATTAATTTCAGTATTCTCAATTAATTTTGTTTACTTATAGAATTGTAAATCACATCAGTACAAAACAAAGCGTATTATGCAGGTTTTATTGTTATAAATACCGAGTTGAGAAGAGTTAAAGCTTGTTTTGTTTAACGGCACGACTAGAGCGCATTGGTTTATTAATCATCGGCTATTGGATGGCAGACATCTGGTAATTTCTAATTTTCGACATACAGTCTTAGAGAGAAAACTTGTTACATGTTTTTATTAAAAGCAAGGGACTTTTTATCTGCACCATCCCAATGACATGATAGCACATACCATGGACTTTTGCATACCAGTCGTGGTGCATTGGCTGGAACGAGTAATAGCTCAATTAGACCTAATATTTATGTCTCTGTAAACATTTATTTCATGTTTTATATTTATTTTTAATGATTTGTCTGTTTTATAAATATAAAAATTACAAAATGTTTGACATCCAATAGTCGATGATTAGCAAATCAATGTGCTCTAGTGGTGACGTTAAACAAAATAAACTTTAACTGTAGTGTGATGAAAAGCATATAGTTACTCACTGTTCTGACATTCAACATCTTCAGTTTGTATTTAAAACAGACAAAACGACGCTGATAGTGAATTAAATTCAGTCTACAATAGCACGTGTTCCAGTGACGCTGATAGTGAATTAAATTCAGTCTACAATATCACGTGTTCCAGTGACGCTGATAGTGAATTAAATTCAGTCTACAATATCACGTGTTCCAGCACCACTATACCAACCCATGACGACTGGACTATACCCTAGTCTGATACTCTACTCGTTCAGACGGATCCGGCTTCTCAAGATCTGTATTTCAGCACAGCACTACACCTTCAACGTCTATCGACTGTCAATCTAGGGGTTTTCTTGACGGGATGCA
Source organism: Gigantopelta aegis (assembly GCF_016097555.1). Classification (NCBI taxonomy): domain Eukaryota; kingdom Metazoa; phylum Mollusca; class Gastropoda; order Neomphalida; family Peltospiridae; genus Gigantopelta; species Gigantopelta aegis. Next base: position 67,947,836 of record NC_054702.1, read on the forward strand.
ACCCATCTCGTCCCTTTAAGCTGTGCACCCAAACGGCCTTAACGAGGCCACTCGCGTGAACATATCGATCGGACTTTAAACGTTTAGATCTGCGTTCAAAATTTTATGTCGAAATTACTTCTTTTTTGTAATATTATTAAATAGTCCGATCCTCTCTTCTTTCTCTTATTTAATTTTGGACTGTCCTTCTAAAATGCTCCAAATTATATAAATATTCGGCCGAGCAGTCAATTCTTTTTTATTTTTGGCTTGTAACCTTTTTCTTTTTTTATTTATTCTATTAACGTTTTTACTAATTGCTACTTTCAAAATTCTGCCCATTTTCACCCCCCCCCCCCCCCTCCATCCCGAGTCAGGCCACCGATCTTTTCGGAGGTCGGACTCGGGATGGGCGTGTTCGAAACCCTAGTGGTATATGGGCACGGTAAACTAGTTATCATCATCATCCAGTGACGCTGATAGTGAAATAAATTCAGTCTACAATAGCACGTGTTTCAGTATTTCCTTCGATATTAAAGTTGAGCAACTGTTTAGTACCACTCGTTCCAGCCAGTGAACCACGACTGGTATGTATATCAAAATCCGTGGTATGTGCTACCCTGTCTTTGGGATGGTGCATATAAAAGATCCCTTGTACTAATGAAAAACATTAGCGGGTTTCCTCTCGAAGACTATATGTCCAAATTACCAAATGTTTGACATCCAATAGACGATGATTAATAAATCAATGTGCTCTAGTGGTGTCGTTAAACAAAATAATTTTTTTAACTGTTTAGTATCATGTGGATAACAATTTCAACGAGTTTAAAAACGAAAAGCCTTTACTGAAATAAATATTTGAGAAATGAATATCTTAAATTATACAATGGACAAACTAATACGAAGTCAAACATATTTCAGTGTTCATAGTACATATAAAACACATTCATCTTTATTTAGTACAGTGTGAATAAAATCAGCTTAACTGGGTTATAGTTATAGACTAGCGGAGCTGATTTCATTAAGATTGCAATATTGTATCTGCCAGTTTTAATAGACACACTGTTATCTGACTGACGATATATTTCAACAGATATACTGTTATCTGACTGATAATATATTTCAATAGATATACCGTTATCTGACTGACGATATATTTCAATAGATATACCGTTATCTGACTGACGATATATTTCAATAGATATACCGTTATCTGACTGACGATATATAGTAACAGGTGGAATTTTTTGTTTTCGTCTGAAATGTGCAGGAATAGATTTATTTAAATAGTATTGCAAACAATAAGCATAAACAGACCTCCCCTGAGACTAGTTTAAGGAGAGTAATTCTCAGCTCACGTGCAGTAATATTACATTCTCAATATCTTAAATGGCTCCTTACAATAGTATCAATATCTTAAATGGCTCCTCCCAATGTAAGCTGGAGGAGCAATTAATAACTCCCCTCAATTGTGTTTATGACTTGGTCTGTTAAAGTGAAAGTCTGTTTTATTTAACGACACCACTAGACCACATTTATTTATTAATCATCGGCTCCACAACTGGTGTAACAAAGGCTGTGGTATGTATTACCCTGTCTATGGGATGGTAAATATAAAAAATCCCTTGCTGCTAATCGAAAAGAGTAGCCCATGAAGTGGCGACAGCGGGTTTCCTCTCTCAATACAGGGTGTGCACTTTACGGACGCCCGATCGCCCATGGCGAGTCAAAATAGCGCTGGGCATGTCAAAACCGTATCACGTGTCGCCCGCTTGGCGACCGAAAATTTCCGCATATTGTATTATGTATCAAAATGCAAATAACTAATGTTTGTAAGAGATCGGAAAGTTATTTTTTATTTATTGTTTTCTACTGGTTTCCTATTAATATCTGCGCAACCAAACCCATATAGGACATAATAGCGACCACTTCCCCAGTATATCGAACAGTCTAAAACCATTCGGAATGCCTCGGCCGGTTTTGATTATGTATTCGGGAAACCTCGGCGACGTAAATGTATTCGTAGGTTCAATCGGAACACCTCGGCCATGTCCGTCTTTACTTTCCATTTAGTTACCATTCCCAGTCTGGAGCTCGACGCGGTAAGACGTGTTTGTTTCGCTTGTGCACACTGCACGTTCTTTCGCGTCTCGACTTGGGGATCCTTCACTTCGTTGTTTTTGTTAACGAAGTGAAGTTTTTTATTGGGATGTATGCGGCCATTGGAACTGATTGAACGCTTCTCGTTTCGGCAGTCTGCACTACCAGGTTGGATTCTTTTTTAGCGAGATTCCTTGCCTCCACGTCATTTCTCCGTCTGACTATGTTGACTTGTTTTTTTCGTGACTCGTATGACGGCCATTCTGCAGAACGTCACGGTTGTTCGCGTTTAGTCTCTACATGTCCGAGCCTGTCCTAGCAGCACTGGAAGATTGACCGCCCCACTCTAAGAAGAAATAGGAAGCTGGGTCGGCCCCTACTACTCTTTTCTAGACTTTACTTTGTTTTATTGTGATACTATCTCGTATCCTCCGAAGTCGGGCCCGTCCGCACCACTACACCAACCCATGACGATTGGACTATACCCTAGTCTGATTCTCTCTCTCGTTCAGACGGATCCGGCTTCTCAAGATCTGTATTTCGGCACAGCACTACACTTTCAACGTCTATTGACTGTCAATCTAGGGGTTTTCTTGACGGGATGCAACCCATCTCGTCCCTACAAGTTGTGCACCCTAACGGCCTTAACGAGGCCACTCACGTGGACATATAGATCGGACTTTAAACTTTTAGACCATCGTTCAAACGTTTATGTCGAAATTACTTTCTTTTTTTAAATATTATCAAATACTCCGATCCTCTCTTCTTTCTTTTATTTATTTTTGGACTGTCCATCTAAAAGGCTCCAAATTATATAAATATTCGACCGAGCAGTCAATTCTTTGCTATTTTCAAAATTCTGTCCATTTTCAACTCTACCCCCCCCCCCCCCCCCCCCCCCCCCCCCCCCCCCCCCCCCCACATACACACACACCTTCCATCCCGAGTCAGGCCACCGATCTTATCTAATTTCTTTTTGACCACCCGATCTAATCTAACGACCAAATTTAATGAGTAGAATTTTCTTTATTAATTATATTAGAGTTGCGCATCAAAATTTTAAAGGCCCACTATTTAATTTTTGGATGTAAATTTCAAAATTGTCCGCTTAATTTTTTTTTTCTGTCCCGGGACAAGCCCCTGGCTATCCAGAGACAGGCCCCGGGACGGACATGCTCGAAACTCTGGTGGTATATGAGCATGTAAAAATTATTCGCACTCGCACCCATTTAGTTACAATCGGAACAACTCGTCACATCCCGCTACGCTATGTTTCGCAGAAAGATTTTGTTTACGAGCCTGAGGTTTTCCGAAGTTACATTGTGTTGGAACGTTTTCGTTTCTTACGGAATATACAGTCTACTATACCACACACCCAATCGTCACTGCCAACGATGTCAACAACAGCTATCATTGCCTATGCACGTGCGAGTATTAAATAGGAATGCTGGTCAACTTGCCCCAAAGCCAACTTAAGTAAGTTCTTTTTTAAAACGAAATTCGGTCGCGGGCCATTCAAAAGTTGTACGGGTGAGACAAAGTGTTGCTGTGAGTGGCCCGATTGGCCAGTTAAAAAAAAATCCAAGTGCATACTCTGTCAATATATGTGTGGTCCTTAACCATCTGTCCGACGCCATATAACCGTAAATAGAATGTGTTGAGTGCGTCGTTAAATAAAAACATTTCCTTCTTTCGTACGAACGAGGGACGGGATTTAGTTCAGTCGGTTGAGCGTTCCCCCGAGATGCGTCGCAAGATCGAACAACCTCTGTGTACCCATTGAACTAATTGGATTTTTTCTCGTTCCAACCAGTGCACCACAACTGGACAAAGGCCATGGTATATATATCTTAGGAAGATCAAAAACACATTGAATAGTCATGCATTGATATTCTAAACAAGAAAATGTATTTAAAATATAATACTAGTCGTTACAAAATGTTATTAGTCGAAAACATCTTACAGTACAGCAGACTCAGGATAGTCCCTTTAATATGCCATTGTATTTTTGTCTAGCTTTCAAACTGTTTGGCTGGTTTTCTTGCTTGGCGCATTTGGCACCCAGTAACAAAACAACACTAACACGTCGATTCCTCGTCCCTGGCGCGTGCACACATAATCACTTCAGTTCTAGTTGGCTCGGTGCGAAGTGGACTCTAATAGCGCGAAGTGGACTCTAATAGCGCTTAAAGGTCTGATCGTTACAAAAGAAATTTAGCCAATTTAATAGAAGCTAAATTAGACCTCCTTTTGCATCGCTGCGATCACAACAGTGTACTTACGTTCTTTCAAGTACAGAAATGCATAATATGCCAGAATATGATATCACGCGAAGAGTAATTTGTGCTGAAATCTGTTCAGTTATCAAAGTTCTGTGTATACTTATCAGATTAAGATACATAAATGACGAATATTACTCTTACCTGACATTTTCTTTAACGATTTTTTTTTTTTTTAAAGGCGAAATTTAAAAACGGTTTTAGGTTGGTAAGGTGCTGGGTTCGTTTCTCAGCAGCTCTAATCCAGATAGAGCATTCAGCAGCGCGGGGAGATGCGAGTTCAGTTGCACCGATTTCGCTCTCATCAAGCATTAAAGGCGCACACCCTAGTTTCAGCCCGTGACAATGAACACCAAGTTTAGTTAATCTACAAACCTGGAAAACATTCGGATACGGTTGTAACAGAGAGAAGCTAAAGTCTTTTATGTTTGAGCAGGAAAACGCCGTCTAAAAATAACTAGAACTTGTCTTGATAACCATTACTTCTCAGACGAACGTTCTTAGAATGACGAAAAATGTATTTTGACGTATTGCAAAAACCTGGATGACCAGAACCACTTTAGATGTACGAAAATTAATATTCTAAATAATAAAATGTAAATACTTCTAATTTAAATTATCAAAAAAACAACAACCCCCAAACCGGCTTTAATAATGAAAAATACGTCGTAGTGTTTAAAAAAATGGGCCTGTCTGTCACTTTAAGTGTACTTGGTACTCTGATTACACTGTATTGTATTCCTCACTAAAGTTTAGCTTCTTGCTCAAAAGAGTAAAAAAAAACCTAATTTTACTTCTAATCATGTAATAAGTATTTCTAAAATGTATCACAAAATCTTCTATCATTCCACAACCTAAAGGTTTGAAATCTCATTCGAATGCGAGCAAATTCTTAAATGTTCGTGATCAGTTGAAATCTTTCAAATTGTTACAATACTTTCTGATGGGTGTTCTTCTAAAATATACTCAGCCTACACAAACACAGTATCGTCAAAATTCTGGCGCCTACCATCTGATCACATTAACAGCGTCTTCAGCTTCTAAACACACCAGTCAAGAAAACACTGGATGTACAGAAGAAGACGTTTGTTTTGTTTAACGACACGGCTAGAGCACATTTATTTATTAATCAATGGTTATTGTCAAACATTTGGTAATTCTGACATATGATCTTAGAGAGGGAACCCGTTACACTGTTCTATTAGTAGCAAGGAATCTTTTATATACACCATCCCACAGACAGGATAGCACATACCACGGCCTTTGATATACCAGTTGTGGTGCACTGGCTGGAGCGAGAAATAGCCCAATGGACCCACCGACGGGGATCGATCCCAAACTGACCGCGCATTAAGCGAACACTTTACCGCACGCCCTGCCCCTGGATGTTCAGAATTGAATATATATACTACAGTGACTACAGGTTTTAACCAGATGTTCTTAGAGCAACATGTACCTTTAAGACACGAGCTGCGGAAAAGGGACCAAGGCCTACCCCACTGTTTTTTTCATATTACACTGGTTATCCGTGACTGTTTAAATGTAGTATAAATTTACAGCTATGTAATATAAGTCGTCATGTATACTAAAAGGCAAAGGTTATTGTGACACACAAAAGACAAAGATAATTGATGATAAGTTTTTACTGCCGTGTATGAAACATTATAACATGAAAAGGGAAATGGCCGAAGGTATGGAAACGAGCAATAGTCCATGAAAAGTGCGCACCTGCCATACCAGTCAGTAGTGAGTTTGTCCACCTTGAGCATTGATACAGACCTGGCACCGTTGTCTCATTGAGGCCACTAAACGCTGTGAGGGTTGCTGGCTGGAACCTGTTTCGCAGATGCGTGGTTCGGATCCATGTGTCGTGACGAGGGGTTGTCACGGGTGGTCGGCCGCTACAGGACGGTCCTTGACCTGGTTGATTTGTTGATATCGTTGTCATAAGTCCCATATGGTGTTTCTGTGGACGTTGAATTGACGTGCGACGTCACGCTGCATGTCCCAGATGCAAGCATCCCTATGACTCTCCATACGTCATTTTCACTGAGGCGTGACATGACGAAATTGTATCAAACAGTTCACTAATGGTGTTTTTTCTTACTTCTGGACTTTTGGAGGCTGCACAGAGCATGCAATCGCTGCAACAACTGCTTGGTTGCATTTCTTCGAGCTGTTTCATGCACATTTTCTCTGGTTTACATCCATAAATCCATTCACAAATGTATTACTCCAAACAATTCATGTCACAATAACTTTTGCCTTTTAGTATATATTGTACGTACAGGGCTATAGAAGAGGGCCTTGTAAGTTGTAAAACTTGTGCCCGATTATTATTTTGTTTTCAATCAACCCCATTTTTCCTTGCTATTGTGCTTAGAAAATGTTCTTGGAGGAGCATGCCTCCGAACCCCCACTAAGAGATTCTGGCCCCTCGGGGCCTCAAATTTTTATTCCCAGGGCCATCGCACCAACAGTCCCTACCACACCCAGCCCCTCACTCCTTTCAAATACACTCCGCTGACCCTGTAAGATTTGTTCTAGATGCACAACTCATGTGAAAGTTAAAGTTTTGTTTTGTTTAACAACACCACTAAAGCACATTGATTTATTAATCATCGGCTAATGGATTCAAACATTTGGTAATTCTGAATCATAGTCAACAGAGGAAACCCGCTACATTTTTCTAATGCAGAAAGGGATCTTTTATATGCACTTTCCCATAGACAGAAAAGCACATACCACGGCATTTGACCAGTTGCGGTGCACTGGTTGTAACGAGAAAAAAACTCAGTCAGTTGAATGGATCCCTGAGGTGGTTCGATCCTGCGACGCAAGCACCTCAGGCGAGACCTCAACCGACTGAGTTAAATCCCGTCCCCATCTGTGAATAAGACAGTGAAAGACATATTTGCACAAAGTCTTAAAATGACTAAAAGTCATAGCAAATATAAGCTTTCATGGCCCTTTATGCATTTATTGCGCTCTGGCGAACGTTTGATAGGCTAATATAATGGCTATACTAACAATTCATACCATTAAGTCCTGATGTCCTAGATAATACATACAAATGAAAGAATTATCATCAGTTATTCGGTCTTCGACCTCCACCTTTGCACTGAACACTGATAGTCGAGTTGCATACCGTGAAGACACGCAATCCACCGATTTAATCACACAAAACTTGACCCAAAGGAGGCAAATGAAAGTTCCAGTAACGGAAAATAATTCATATTTTTATTATTTAAATTAAAAAATGAGAATAACTTTTATACGTGTAACAGACAATCTAATTAAAATTAGCTCCACTGGTTAATTACTATTACCTGTGGATCTAACAGCACCTCGTTGGAGCTCATGTCCAGTTGACCTTTCATTCGACCAATCAAAATCTTAGTTGTAAAATCATGCCAGTGATTTGAAATGAATTTGAAAACATTCGGGATTATGCCCAGGGTATACGAAATGATTCGGGTGAATTACGAAGTATGCTGGAAACTAATTGCAATATAAAATTTTATATAAAATTCGTTTGAAGACGAAAAAAAACAACCCGTGATGGTATAGCCATAAAATCTGTTTATACTAGTATACAATCCAGAGTTTATTACTGCACTTTTCCCTCTGTTTTTTAATGTTGATATAGACCAACAAGTTCGCCTATTGCATAAATAATCTCGTCCGATATTTTTAGAATTTGTATGCTCCCGAATAACGCTATAAAAGGCGTTCATAATGTTAATAAACTTCACGGGTCCAGCTAGATATTAAATTAGGACTATTGTTTGTACTTGTACAAAGACAGGGGCGGGACGTAGCCCCGCGGCAAAGCGCGCGCTTCATGCGCGGTCGGTCTAGGATCAATTCCGGTCGGGCGATTTCTCGTCCCAGTCAGTGCACCACGACTGGTATATCAAAGGCCGTGGCATGTGCTATCCTGTCTGTGTGATGGTGCATATAAAAGATCCCTTGCTACTAATGGAAAAATGTAGCGGGTTTCCTCTAAGATTATATATATGTCAAAGTTACCAAATGTTTGGCATCCAATAGCCGATGATTAATAAATCAATATATTCTTATGGTGTCGTTAAACAAAACAAATGTGTTGCTGCTAATCGGAAAAAGTAGCCAATACGTGGCAGCAGCGGGTTTTCTCTCTTATTATCTTTGTGGTCCTTAACCATAATTATTATGTCCGACGCCATATAACCGTAATTAAAATGTGTTGAGTACGGCGTCGTTGAATAAAACATTCCTTCCTATCGTCCTTTGTACAAAGACTGTCACGAAAGGGGTGGGGTGGGAGGATGGGGGGGGGGGGGGGGGGTGGGGGGGGGAGGGGACACCGTTTGTCCAGCATGTAGGATACTGGGTTTATAGAAGACCTGGCCGAAAGTGCTTGACAATGGGTCGAATACTTATAGTAAGTTTAATATGTTTAAAGTGTTCTTGCCTTGAACGTAACAATTCGTAATAATTAAACTTTGCTCAGTGAAGCAATAAAATATCGTTAACGATTTCATATATCGTTAATCATTATTTTCGCTTTGTGTAAAATCGCTAGTTACGGATAATTACTGTTTAGGTTATAGATTTTGGCAGCTGTTAGTGTTTGTACTATGGCCGTTATCAAATGAATTTAACACTTGGGGGACCTAATGTATAGGAATTTCATTAGAGACCGTGAACATCTGTAGGTTCTCAATCCAGGGCGGTCGCCAAGTAAAAATGTTTAAAGATTTCACAAGACAGAGCTATTGACTGTTACATGGTTTAAAACGACAACAGACAAACACAGAAACACTGGTAGTTTTCAAGTCATGAAGTCATTTTAGAAGTACTGAAAGCACTTATTAACCAGTGTATACTATTTTTGGTTATTACAGGGTTATTTTTAATGATAAATTACACATTATACTTACCACATTTAGCTTAAATTGTCAAATGTAAAAAAAAAGAAGTAAAGTTTGTTTTATTTAACGACGCCACTAGAGCACATTGATTTTTTTTATCTTATCATCGGCCATTGGACGTCAAACACCTACCCATTGAGTCTTGCGAGGCACTCACTCAGGGTTTGGAGTCGGTATCTGGATTAAAAATCCCATGCCTCGACTGTGATATCCTGTATGTGGGATGGGGCATATAAAAGATCCCTTGCTGCTAATGGAAATATTTAGCGGGTTTCCACTCTAAGTCTATAAGTCAAAATTACCAAACGTTTGACATTCGATAGCCGATGATTAATAAATCAATGTGCTCTAGTTGTTTCGTTAAACAAAACAAACTTTTAAAACTGTTTTTTCTTTTGTAGTACCATACAATAAAAAAAAATTCTTACAGAAAAAAGTTTTTGTTTTGTTTCAAATATATGACAATTGTGACATGTGGTTTATTAAAGAATGATGAAAACAAATCCGCTGTACAGGACAATCCATACTATTGACATGTGTACATCAGCCGGTGTGAACTGTTAGCAGAAATAATTTACATGTCATGGCTATTTACCGGGAGGGATCAAAGAGGGGGTAATTGTATTTAGATCCCAAACCGTTGAGTGGGACTTCGAGTAAAGATACCCTCACTCCTTTTTTAAGAATCAGGCCGAACATATTTTTGCTCAAAATATGACTAATTAGAAATTCCTGTGAACAGATTTAAAAAACAAAAACATTGTTTAATTTGAGGCTTCGTAATATACCAGAAGCAAAAGTGTACTAAAAAGAAAGATAGAAAAGAAAGAAAAGAGAAAAACAACAACAACAACAACAGCACAACAATAACAACAACAACAATAACAACAACAACACAACAATAACAACAACAACACAACAATAACAACAACAACAGCACACCAATAATAACAACAACAATAACAACAACACAACAATAACAACAACAATAACAATAGCAACAACAACAGACAAAACAAAAGCAAACAAACGTTATAAATGAATCCAGAAAACAGGCTTATATCTACAGTCATTTCAAATAATAAACAATTGTAGCAATTTCACTAAATGTGTATATATAATATCGCTACATTAGTTGTGGAAAACCACAGCTTATGAGTCTCCCTTGGTGATATAAATAACGATATGAGCTGAAAAATGCTTTTGATTAACTCCGTGTCAAAACCTGGGGGACCATCCTTCGTAAAGGCAATTACTGCGTTTCAATTAACCATATAGAACAGAAATTTGATTAACCTGTATGATCGGTCATTTTCGCAAATACCTTCACCGATCGTCGATATTGCATTAGTCCATGAAGTAATGGATATAACAGATACAATAAACTGGTCACACTTTGTGCAATTTTCGAGCCACCGATTGATTTGAGGCGAGAGTTCTATTGGAAGCCTCGCGACTGACAATGAAAAGGAAATATGAGGCAATTTGTATCAAACGTCGCATTCATCACACAATCACTATTGTGATGGACCCAAGCCACTCAAATGCTTTATTCCTAAATGGGTATAATCAATTTTCGTCCAATAAATATTTCTCAATGGGCACGTTGAGATTTTCTATATCCTATGCAGAGAGTGAGAGAGAGAGAGAGAGAGAGAGAGAGAGAGAGAGAGAGAGAGAGAGAGAGAGAGAGAGAGAGAGGGGGGGGGGGAGGGGGGAGAGAGAGATGATGATGATGATGATGATGTTTTTATTTCAATGTCCTTAAAACACAGCAATGAAGTTATTTACTGAATCACATGTAGTTATAGTTCCTATAAAACAACGAGAATCCATGTTTGTAATATAACAGTGCAAGAGAGAGAGAGAGAGAAGAGAGAGAGAGAGAGAGAGAGAGAGAGAGAGAGACAGACAGACAGACAGAGAGAGAGAGAGAGAGAGCGAGAGAGCGAGAGAGGGAGAGGGAGAGAGAGAAGAAGAAGAATATTTATTCAGGATTATTTTGTCGTTTAAATAGTGGATATTGAATGATTTTGACACGTGGTCAAAAGAACAAGAGATGAAGAATAACACGAAGATGATCGTTAACTTTAGTCCCATTGATTGTACTAGTTGTTTCTAAACGTTTTTTTTTTTTTTAAAAAGAGACTTTTTAAGCAATATTAAAGAGCACGAGTAATGAAAAGCGTACATTGCTATCTTTTGGTACCTATTTATCAAGCTTCTACAATGTATATGAATCCTACTAAATTTTAAAACGAACTGACAGGCCGGAGGTTTTATATGCATTATCGAAAGAAGGGACCATGGATGTTTTAATTTATTATTTTTTTTTACAATGAGTTTTTAAACAATATTAAGTTATTTACCGGTGGCGCCTCTACTGGTCGTCCATCAAGCGAGCGCTTTACCACGAGGCTACGTCCCCCGCTCCCAGTAACATAATATAATATGCACAATCTGATTAAAATTAGGTCTACTGGGTCTACCAGTAGATCTAACAGCATTGAGTTGACTCCCATGTCCAGGTGACCTTTTATCTATAAATAGCAATTTAAATATCGACCAATTACACTTCGCCTTTTATAGCGTTATTAGGGAGCATATAAATTCCAAAAATTATCGAGTGAGACTATTTAAGCAATAGGTGAACTTGTTGGTCTATTTCAACATTGAAAAAACAGGGGGAAAAGTACAGTAATAAACTCTGGATTGTATACTAGTATAAACAGATTTTATGGCTATACCATCACGTTTTGGGGGGGTTTTCGTCTTGAAACGAATTTTATATAAAATTTTATATTGCAATTAGTTTCCGGCATACTTCATAATTCACCCGAATCATTTCGTATGCCCTTTGCATAATCCCGAATGTTTTCAAATTCTTTTCAAATCACTGGCATGATTTTGCAAGTAAGGTTTTGATTGGTCGAATGAAAGGTCAACTGGACATGATCTCCGACGGGCTGCTGTTAGATCCACATGTAATAGTGGAGCTAATTTTAATTAGATTGCAATATGCAGTGGTCAAAATTGGCTGATATTTCTGTCGGATGTTCGGTCCGGTCCGAATCAAACCTGCCGGACCAAACATGATTGCCTCAAAATAATGTGTGAATATAAACGTAAAATAATTTCAGGTCCGACGGGTGGTGTTCACAGGCATAAACCGGTCGTGACGGCGGTATTTCGACCCCTGCATATTATGTATCATCGATGGAAGGATCCATTCTTCAACTCCAAGAATGTGTTATATTCTGTTTTTGAATAAAATTAAGAAAACTGAGAATTACTGAATAAAATTGAGAATAGATTGAAGACTGCGATAAAAATTACTTAGACAATTAAAAACCCACAGAGAAAACGTGGCAGCGCAAATGTTTGGAATAGTAGGATACGAAACCTGAAAGTGCCGTGCTACAAATCAGGGAAACAACCCGAAACTTTCCATTTTAAAAGTTTTATCTCGCAGTCTTCATTATTTTCTCAATTATAAGGGTGGGCATTTATCAGTTATCACTCACCGTGGTGCAGGGGTGTAACATTCTCTTTGAGAATGGCCAATACAGCACAAATTAAATTTTTTAATAAAATTCAGTATCTTTCTGTAATATTTTTTTGTTGCACAGTTCTTTACACTGTGTTTTAATTGAACTGTTGAATTTTTATATTGATGTTGATCATCACTTTTTTTGTTGCATTTACCATAGTTTGACACCCAATAGCCGATATATTTTTCGTGCTGGGGTGTCGTTAAACATTCATTCACTTCTCTACACTGTATTAATTTAACTGTTTAATTTTTATAATGATGTTGTTCATCACTTAATGTTAGCATTCACCATAGTTTGACACCAAATAGCCGATGTATTTTTCGTGCTGGGGTGTCGTTAAACATTCATTCATTCATTCATCCCAATTGGAGGAATCTACAATATTTTGACGTAATATTAACGCTCAGTTCCGTCATTTCAAGTTTTAGAGAACTAACCAGGAATAATTAATTGCGTGTATTTATTCTCTATCCCCAGTAACGGACATAATTAATATATAGATGTGTAAAATGAATATATGATCATCCTAGTGTTGTGAGCACAGTTTTTAATGCAACAATAGCATATTAAGTATAATGGGAGGAAAACGCGTTTTTATTTAAACTTTGTATGTATGTAATGTATGTGTGTGTGTGTGTGTGTGTATGTAATGTATGTATGTATTCATGCATACATGCATGTATGTATGTATGTGTGTATGTGTGTATGTATGTATGTGTGTATGTGTGTATGTATGTATGTATGTATGTATGTATGTATGTGTGTGTGTGTTATACTTTTTAAAAATGTCTTACTCTTTCCATTATATAGTGTGCAACATATTGTTCCTACTGAATGGCTTGACGTTATATAGCATGCAGGATCGTTCCTAGCCGGGGTAAGGCGAAGTTACACAAACACAACCTAAACAACAGAACGTACCTTTCTTAGTTTAAAGGGACTATGCTGAATTTTAAGTCCTAGCAACACTTCTGTTTGTTCTCCCAACAAAAAACAAAACAAAACAACAACAACAACAACAAAAAACCCCACTTTTTATTGAATAAAATCTTTCCATTATGGTGTTGACAGGGTATCTAAAAAGCCAATGTGTTGAATACGAAACAATTTAAAGCAGTTTTAATTCTTTATTGTATAAAATTATTAAAATAACTGTTACATTTTTTATTAAAATATTGAATCATTAAATATTATTAGGGGTCTTAATGGCGTAGCAAGCATGAGGCAGACGAGGCGCTTGCCTTGTCTGGAATTTCCACAGATTTATTTTATTTTCCCCATGACACTGATATTTATTTAACAGGTCTGGGTTTGCTGTAGCGTTTTTATCCTCTCTGGCTACGCCAGGGCCCAGGGCCTACAAGTGCTCGTGCAGAAATTTATGCGGGGAGAGTGGGGGGGGGGGGGGGGGGGGGAGGGGTAGGGCCTAAACTGTGGCGAAAGAAGTTTAGGTGTGGTCGAGTCATGTTGCCCCTGAAATTAAATTGGAAAAAAATTATTATTTGATCAGAGGGGTGGGTTCGACTTCAACATACATATTTTCTTGTTTCAGAGAATAAACCAATCAATTGGCTACAGGCGGGAAAAGCCGAACCGAAGGATCGGAATTCCCCTTATGCCTTGTATTAATTTCCTTCGAATAAAGAAGTAAACAACTGAAGAGAGAGCTCACACAGTGTCTAAACCGGTTATTTAATTCATACTACCATGAACGTAAACAATTATGACATTGAATTGTTAAATAAGCTTCGATCAGATGTTTGATATCGGTGGATAAGTAATTGGCCGAGATGTTCCGAATGAGTGTTACTAGGTTCTGCTAGACCAAATGAATTGCCATTGCCGATCATGTTAAAGCATGTCTGAAACCACATTTGTAACCTTTATTTACTATAATATGTTTCTTAATGATTTAGAACAGTATTTTATAGAAATTGCATTTCGGTACCCACAATTTTTCTTTGCGGTTTTTGCATCTTTGGAAGGTGCTGAAGGATGATCCGAGGCGTGCAAACATGGCACCCTTGAGCATTATGAAATATTCAACATGACATCCAAGATAGCTGCCAAAACACACAACTGGTACTATCTATAGAATTTTATCACCTATGAAACAGCTGTTGGTGTCTATGACGGCGTTTTGGGGATCAAGGAATTCATTTTGAACTATCCCAAGTTAATTAAGGCATTGCAACATTATTTGAATTCAAGATGGCCAGCACTACAGCAGCCAGATCAAGGAAAGTGTCATTCATCCCATTTTTATCAACTAGGTAAAGATGGGTCGAGGGATCCATTTATAACAACCGGTTGCCAAGTGATAGATTGTATTATCATTTAAATCCAAGATGGCCATGAAACTGGCCGCCAAGAGTTAGAACTTGGCCAGATCTGATATTCTATATTATACCAAACAGTAAAAAAATTATTAAATATACTTCAGATGCAAGCTTTTAGTGTGCAAGGAATTCAGTCCTCACATTCACTTTCTAATATATATAGAAAAATGTTATTATTGCTTAAATTCAAGATGGCTACCAGAATTGTAGCAAAAATAAAGAAATGACAACGTATGTTAGGATCACCTAAAACACTCTTCACTTTCATCCTCATCATAACATTAGTGTAGAGGTTGTTCGAGTATTTGTTGCCAGACAGCTATTGAAAATGATATGGCAACGTGTCGTTAAATACCCACATGTTACAACCTTTCAACGCTAATACTTGATCAAATATAATATATACATGTGTGTGTGTGTGTGTGTGTGTGTGTGTGTGTGTGTGTGTGTGTGTGTGTGTGTGCGTGTACGCGCAAGCGCGATGTGCAGGCAAACTGTTAGGCCACCTATCACTTGCATGGGTGGTGTACTTTCAAAATCGAATACTTTTTGCAGGGCAACAACATTTTTGTTGATATTTGTATCTTATATATATTTACTATTTTAGTGATACTAAAGGTATAACCGGATACATATTATACTTAGTAGTTGCAATATTAAGGTCAGAAAAGTTGATTTCGGACGAATTACATCGTTGTTAAGACAAATTGATATGGTTAATGAACTGTAGTGATGAAGTATAAATATTAATTATCAAAAGAGAGAAAATGTGATTGATTATTAAAAAAAGCTAACTACACAGCTTTGATCATCATTGACACAAGTAGTAATAAAAAAAATGTTTTAGAAAGAAAGTGAAAGGACGAACTTAATTCCTTTGTCAAAAAACCCAATATTTGCAGTAAAGGTCATTGTTTGGCGTAAAATAGAATGCAAGATATGGCGACTTCTTATACGTGGCAGCCATTTTTATAGCCATCTTGACTATAAATTATGATGCAATATCTCATTTAACAAGACGACTGTTATAAATGAATTCCTTGAACCATAAAACTCAATCACTAACGTCGCAAGCTTCTTCTAGTGGAAAAACGTGATATATTACAATTTCTATGTTCTTGCTACTATAATGGCGTTCATCTTTAATTAAATGATGATGCAATGTCTTGATTAGCTGGTGGTAGTTCAAAATCAATTCCTTCACACCTAAAACACCACCACAGACATCAAAAGTTTGGCCATACCTAATAAATTATCTCAGATATTGCCAGTTATGTGGTTTGACAGCCATCTTGGACGCCATGTTGAATACTTCAAATGCTGAAAGGTGCCAAATTTGCACCCCTCAGATCTTAAATCAGCACCTTCCAAAGATGTAAAAACCACAGAAGACAAATGTGGGTACCGAACTGCAAGATTAAGTGCCCTGGCAAACAAACTACTTTTAAAGGCATATTGTCACAGACCACTGACCTATTTAATGATCTAACAAAGTATTACCTGAACAAAAAATAATTTGATTTGTTCCTAAATGTACTTTATTCAACCATTTTCATAACCATCATACTCCATTTATTAATGACATTTTGTAAAAATAATTGAATTATGGCAATGGTCCATAATTCAAAAACTAAAATTGCCGAGAGGGATGACATGGATTTCACTCCATCATAGTTCAGTTAAGGTGATGCGATAGCTAGATTTGGTTTCCAACAATTAATATAATTTTTATTTTTTTATTATCCATTTTGAGAGAAATAAGGTCCTTAAATCCGTGACAGTATGCCTTTAAATCTAGTTATTTGCTTAATGGCAGATTCTGTACAGAAAGAAGCAATTAACAGAACAATCAACTAAAGTTATGTAGGTTATATTTAGAAAAACAAGAAGACGTAGTTTGCCTGCATACATACAACTGCCATTGTTTGATGGCCTGTTATTACAGAGTTTACTGTAAAGTTGTGAAACCTAGGGCTATGAAAATTTGGAAGATTTTAATAAAGTCCATTTGACAGTTTGCAAAAACTAATCTGCATATACATGTAGAACTCAATCCCTAATGCCTAATCTGCATTTAGAGCTCAATTCCAATAACATTTTTTAAAATATACAGTAAAATCATTAATTACTAGAAGAAAAATATTGAAAGTAAACAACAAAAGTTATCATGCAATTATTACATAAACAAGTTTTTAACGCTTATATGCATGGAATGTGTAGAATATTTTAGATTTATTTGGGCTTACCCAGACAGTATAAATAGTGACATTCTAAAAAAAAAAAAAATTAAATGTCTCTATTTATACTGTCTGGGTAAGCCCAGATAAATCTAAAAACATTTTTAAAGATTCACCAGGCAGATGTCAGTCACACTTGGTACAAATGGTGGTATCATGGCCCTGTCAAGACTTGTTATTTTCAGGGCCAGTTCGAAATCCAATATTGGCTAAGATATCTTCGGCTTCTCAAGTACCATCATGCAGCTTTCAGCGAAACCAGGCCTTGTGCTTATAAAACTTTTAGAGTCTAGACTCAAGCCTCTAATAGAGTCTGAGACAGTAACGTCATGACAACGCCATACAAATTGTGTGCCTGTGACGTCATTAGAGATTGAGTCTCGACTCTAAAAGTTTTATAAGCACGGGCCCTGGTACATATGCGCATCTCCATTTGATCACGAGCTGCTGCCCCCAAACGACCACCTGTGGTAAATATATTATTGCTATGATTAACTTTCCAGAGGTATAGTTAATTTAATATCAGGTAAGCGATTCAGACCCTGCAGGCCTTTCGTTTATCGGGGTTCGGGTTCGGGTATAGTATTTACATGCTTCAAGCATGTCTGTCCCGGGGTCGAGCTCTGGATAGCCAGAAGTCTGCTCCGGGTCAGAAATTATAGGGGCAATTTTGAATGTTTACTCGAAAAATATAAACAGGGGATTTTAATATAATAACTTTTGTTGGTGTAATTCTAAAAGAAAATTATCTAATATAAAATATAATATAAAACAACCGCATATTATTTTAGACACCAATTTTGGAACGGGCAGTCCATAAACCAAAAATAAAATTAAAATATTATCTTTAGCCCTGAATGGAGGCTAATTGGAGATTAGGCCAAGGCCACAGGAAGTTTTGTATTTAGTAGGTTCACAGGAAAAAAATGGCAGAGGGGTACCGGTCATATCGGTAACTTCGGCGTAACCGAAGGAGAGAAGGGAAGCGAGGAGGGGGAGGGGGGAGGGGGGAGGGGGCAGGCCCCCAGACTAAACCTATACACAACCTACGGCCGAAACCGCCTACGCCTAAGTGCCCTAACTCTATATTTCCGGTGGAATACCACCACCCCCGCCACCCAACCAACCACCTCCCATCCGTCCAGCCGTCGTGCCCTCCAGTTCCAGCACCCCTCAGAATTAAATAGAATCCAGCGTTGGTATCCCTAGGAGAGGGACACAGATATCCAAAAACGACTCCAACACTGGTAACAGAAGAGTTGATTTATAAAATGTTGTTTTGGAAAGTTTTGCGTCTGGCAAGTCGTGGCGGTGAAACGTATTTTGTAGATCCGGAAGAACCGAGGCGCCTTTCTGTTAACCAAGAGAACAAAAACGTTACTTCATTCAACAGACGCTGTCACCACTTTGATGTATAAAACCTAACGACTGGGAGAAGATACGGAAAAACCAGGTCTCAGTCGCCGGCATAGGAGCAGTATCCCGCCCTATTGAATTCTTTATTTTTTTATTAAATCAATGTATAATTAAAAACTGGATAAAATATAACAACACATTAAAAGAGCATGCCAGTAAACATCCTTAATTTAAAAAAAAACCCAAAACACCATTATAAATTTTAAATAATAAATATATAAAAAAAGGCCGAGCCGGCGAAGGGGGGAGTGCATTATTGCCAGATAACAAAACCCACCCTTTACAAACCTGAAGCTGACCCTAACACACATATACATGCACACATAACGCATTACAATAATTTTAAAATTGCCGGAAGAAAGGTTAAGATTAGAAAGGAAAACGACCAGGCGCGATAGAGTTCCACGGACGACGGCAGATAGTCCAATATTATTAATGTTTATTATATAATGATAAAAGTTTAAAACCACTAAATGCCTATTTAATCATTACAGTTTATAATTTTTTTTTAGACCAAAGCAATCAATCACTACAGCCGGATATGTACACAGCCAATAGTGAAAAAAGATTTAAATAATAACCTTAGATTGCAAAACAAAGGCCATCAACAACCTGTCTATTACTTTTTTATGCTGTTTTGACGGATTTAATAAATTATATGCATTAAAGACAATATTATTAATTATAAAGAAATTTTCCAGTTTCAGTCTAATTTGTTTATGGTTAGTGCATTCGACCAAAATGTGATTTACATTATCAACTTTATTACACACTAAGCAATTGGGTGTATTAGATTTCCTAACTTTAAATTTTGTATCATTTAGACCAAAAGATACATCCATTCTAAGCCTATCAATAATGTTAGTGGCTTTAACATTAAAAGAAACTGGACCAGGTGTTGTGACCCTTGGTTTGATATGGGAGTGCCACACTCTGACGTTGTGGTCCCATTCGGTTTGCCACAACTTACCAAGTGGGGCTCTGCCACAGAACAAATCTCACTAAAGTTGTACTCAATGGAGACACCAATTTTTGGGTCCATTGAGCATCTCTTAGCGTTAGCATCTGCTAACTCATTCCCCTCGATGCCAATGTGAGCAAGGACCCACTCGAGGACAACAGAAACTTGTTTGACGACTAATTTATTATAAAATTTATATATTCTTTTAATAATTTCCGGTCTACTACTTGACCCAGGGATGGCCTGTAGAGCACTAAGGCTGTCAGAGAAAATCACATACTTTAGAGGGCTATGCTTTTTATGATAATTATCAATCCACATCAACGCATACAGGATGGCCATTAATTCGGAAGTATAGACCGAAATATGATCAGTAAGCCTAGCCCTAACGGCAATCGGTTTAATTTGTGTATCAGAACTTTTAATAATAAAGGCCATACCTGTTTTGCCAGTGGTTGGATCCTTTGATCCGTCCGTGTATACATGAACCACGTTGGGATAAAAGTCTTCAACCACAACACGAAATAAAATTTTCTTATGACTAAAATTATCAACTTTTAAAATTTCGTTGTGGATGTGGTAATTGACAGATGGAGTGCCGATCTGCCAAGGGAACTCAAAATTAATATTAGCTCTACTAATTGGCAGACCGCAATACCAAAGTCAATTGCAAATTTATTTAAATATGAAATTATAGATATGTGATTATCTCTAACAGTATCTAGTTGAACTGGTTTGATAAGATTTATAGGAGAATCAGGCACCAGATTTTTTGTTTTACTAAGATATGTGATACTTTGCCTGATTCTTCTAAGAGCCAGGGGTAGGACTCCTAATTCAGCCAAGACACTATCATATGGGGTACAGATAGTTCCCCCAACTATAATTTTAAGGGCCTTACCATATACCACATCAAGTTTCCTTAGCTGATTATCAGTGGCACATCCAAAGGCAAGGGCCCCATATTGGAGTCTAGAAACTATGAAGGCTTCAAAGATCATAAGTAAAGTTTTCCTATCAGAGCCCCATGATGTGCCTGATAACACACGGATTAAATTGATATAAAAAATACAGTTATCAGTCACATCAGCTATGTGCTCCCCAAAACTGATGGCATTGTCGAAGATCACACCCAAACATTTGCCTGATTGCACTTGACTAATTATTGTATCTTTTAATTTTAATTTTAAATCAAAAATACTTTTAAATTTTCGTGAATTTTGAAATATAATAGATTTTGTTTTAGCTTTAGAAATGGTAACCACACATGATTCAGCCCATCTATTTAAATTATTTACGTCCATCTGTAGACTTTTTGGATGTCCTCATATGAATTTCCTATTCTCCAGAAGACGGTATCGTCAGCAAAGAGCCCGACACTTAAATTAGTTTTTGGATTCTTGTTTCCAGTGAAGAGCACCCTAGCCAAATCATTAATAAATATAGAAAAAAGAGTAGGTGCTATCACGGAGCCCTGTGGTATACCATTTTCCAAAATAAAAATAGGGGACAGATTATCGATTCAAATTAATAGCAAATGTTCTATTTTCCAAAAATGTATTAATAAAAACGAACATTGCTCCTTTAATCCCCATTTGAAAAGCTTTAATTAGTAATCCGCGCCTCCAGACCATGTCGTACGCCTTTTCGATATCCACAAACACACCCGCCACCTTGTGTCCACTCCTAAAAGCTACTTTAATTTCGCACAAGGTGATCGGTGGTGGAGTGGTGTTTCCTAAAACCACTTTGGAAGATAGACAACAAACTTCCTCAGAACAAACCAAATTAAAAAGTTCCAGGAAGAGCTCAAGGGTTTTGGTAGGCATATTTAGAATATATATATATATATATATATATATATATATATATATATATATATATATATATATATATATATAACTAAAATTATCTGGGCCAGGAGCTGAGCCTTTTCTCTTATCAAAAGCATTGAGCAATTCCTGAAATTTAAAGGGTGCATTGTATAACAAGTCATCCTTTTGGGTTTTATGTACCTGTGGGACAGGACTACTTTTTTCAATATGAATTTTTCGAATTTGAAAATCTTTAGAATAATTAGTAGTAGCCGAATTGTTTCTAAACGTGGCTCCAAGTATGTTAACTTTATCTATATCTGTTTTATATATTTTACTATTTTTCAAAATAATTTTATTTGTAGTAGCTTTTCCCTGTACTCTTTTGATCCTCGACCATACCTCTTTAGCTTTAGAATTTTTATTTAGGGAGCTACAAAACTGATACCATGAGGCAGATTTAGCTTTAGTTATACTAATTTTTAACTTATATCGGCTGTCTTTATAATTATCAATATTAACTTTAGTTTTAGCTTTTTGTAATACTTTTCTACATCTGTTTCTATTCCTTTTGAGCTTGGTATGTTCCTCAGTCCACCAAGTGACCGAGTTCCTTTTACCCAACCCAGAAGACTTAGGAACAGTATTATTTGCTATGTCGATAATGGCACCTACTAGGTTATCATTAAACCGACCGGTGTCACTATCACGAATTAAATTATGATCTAATTCACCACACAGTTGTCTAAACTTAGGCCAATTTGCTCTATCAAAATTCCATTTCTGTTTATATTTAATGTTATTCACCACAATATCCGAAACATTATAAGAAATTTTAACAGGGAGATGGTCGCTGCCCAAGTCATCAAGCACCTCCCACCCGCATTTGGCAGTCACTAGACACTAAGGTCAAATCCAAACATGACCAAGTATTGTAGGCGTCTGATAAATAAGTAACACTACCGTCGTTAAGACAGGCTAAATGTAAACTGTCAATTAAATTTCCTATAATACGGCCTGTCATATCGGTAACCTTTGAACCCCAAATAATATTTTTACTATTTAAATCACCTACTATAAATAAATTTTTAACATGGTTACCAATAATAGTCAAAAAATCATTTAAACAAATGTTTACTAGTTATATTTTTACCAGCGACGGCAGGATGTATATAAAAATTTAAAATATTAATATCATTATTTTTAGTATGAATAGACACCCCCAATGACTCGATACATTGGTGTTTCCCAACAGCTGGAATCTGCGAATGTGCAATACCATTTTTAACGAAGGTGGCTAGACCTCCTTTACAGTTATCACTATCCGTAGAAAAGAGTCCAGTAAAACCGGGAATTTTGAATTCTGTAAATAATTTATTTTTCTTATCTTTATCAGAAAACATTTGGAAGCAAGGACTCCTGAATAGCAATAACATCAATATCAGTATTTAAATCTAAACATTTCTTGAGCTCAGGACCATTAGCCCTTAAGGCATCTGGCGTTCCACTGTAGGATAACTAAACCTTACTCTTATTTTTAATAAAGTTATTAACCGTATTATTATTATGTAAACAATTTATATGTACTACCGTAGTTGGAGTGAAGCAACTCTAGATATAAACAAACTATAAAAGTTAGTCTACACTATTATTGGTTCTACTCTCCACCATGATCAGGACTTTAGCCTTATACCAGGAAACACTGCGTTTCTCTATGGCATTAGGATCTATTTTTATGGCTAGATGTTGATTAAGAACTTCACAGGCGTCTCTGGAAGCCATAATAACGCCATCTAAGAAAAATTTGGAAAACAGGACCTTTTCTATCTCTCTAGTCAAAAATAAGCCCGAAATGCCTAATCAAATCGAGAGCAGTTATATTCTGATCTAAACTCAAATGTTTGGTCCCTGATGCAGCGCCGGCATACGATCTGGTTTGGTTGTTTTGATTTAATCGGTGATTGACTGTAGACTCAGTCTTAGTAGATATTTGTGCGCCAGCTACAGAGACGGGGGTACGGGGCACTGATGATTGAGTCCCCTGGGTCTGACTCCTGGGAGGTCCCTTGTTCGCCATGATGCGGACGGCCCGTTGATAATCGGGACACTCCCTTGCATGAGTGCAATGAGTCTCCCTGCAGTTTGCGCATGAGACAGGTCTCGTGCATGGGCTGTCTGGGGATCTCTTGGGGTGTGAGGTACCGCACCTAAAGCAAACCGGGTATTCCCTGGTAGACCTACACTTACGAACAGTGTGACCCCCATCTCTGACACCTGGCATACTTAACTGGTTTGGGTTGGAATGGGTGAAGATCATGGCTCACCCCCTTTACCCTAATGGTCTGTACCCCGGCGGGGTGGGTAAGTAGAACATATAAAAATCCATTTCCCTGTACCGTAATGTTAGCAATGGAGAGGTTGGGGTTGTCTCTCCTGACTGCCTGAAGAAGACTAGCCCCCTGAACATCTCTAAGGTCGGTTTTCACTATCTTACGAAGGGAGGGGCGGGGGGGGGGCTGCGTTGGATCCTCCCTGCCGGGTGGATCCCCTGCCCTGGAAACCGCTTGAAAAGATATATTTTCATTCTCAGGGACAGGGGGGACGAACCTGGCTAGGCCCACCCCCATCCCTCGTTGGCTTGACCTGTTTGTAGAAGTATGTAGGTATCCCCACCCTCCGGTGGAAACACCAGTCCTGGGCTCCAGGGGTGGGAAATGATCAACCTCCATGGAAGATGTATTTAGTTTAACTGGTAAACTAGTATTGTGTTGTGTAGATTTAAGTTGTACTCCCCTTTTGGCCCGAGTAGGCTACGTTTGGCCACCGGGGGAGGGGGGGCAGCTTTAGATTTTATGAAATCCCCAGCGGTTGGGGAATCATCACAATTTGAATCGGGTGAATTCGCGTACCGGCGCTTTCTCTTTTGCGTCACAACCGTAAAGCTGTCCCCTGGGGTCTCCTGTGGGTGAATAGTAGCCACCCTTTCTTCCCAAAAACCCATAGCAGTCGCCGGTTGATCGGCTCCATTCTTTGCAGACATATCGATTTTCGGGCCAGCAGTAACCCGATTTGGACAAGTCGATATGCACTTTAAACAAAACAAAAATCTTTTTTTTAAATGACGATTTCAATTCGTGTTTTCCAACAAAGTAGTAGATATACTGCAAAAAGGCTCTGCATAAAAAGGCTCTGCATAAAAAATGTCATGTCCACCCCTTGCATCCGCAACTAAAATTTTCTCACATCATGAACGATTTTATTATTTGTGTAGGCAAAACGCAAGATGACGTTTGGGTGCAGTAGCGTAGCGTGGGTTGCCAGCGTCCGGGGCAAGGCAAGTATTGCTCCCCCTAACCAGTGTACCGTTAGCACTCCCCGAGTTCCTTCCACCAGTCCAGAATATTTGCGCCCAGGGCAACCGCCCACGCTACGCCACTGTTTGGGTGTATTTTGGGTGGGGTTTTTTTTTTTTTAGTTTTTTTTTTTTTTTTGTGTGTGTGTGTGTGTCTAGACAACTTTCACCCCTATCAAAATAATAGTCAGTTGAGCAGACAGTCATTTGTGTATGGATGGATGGATGGATGGATGGATATATATATATATATATATATATATATATATATATATATATATATATATATATATATATATATATATATATATATTATTTCTAAATTGTAGAGAAAATATTACGTTGAATTTGAAAAAGATGAAAGTAAAACATTGTACTGTCCGTCAAATATAAGTTTTAAAATAATACGTTTGATAGCAGGAGCGGATCTAGACATTTGTAAAGGGGAAAGGGGTGTCATAGAATTGTAAAAGGAGGAAGTTGAGTTTGTGCAAGGCAAATGAGCCGATGTCCGAAAGGGATCCACATGTATTCGCAATGAAGACGAAAAGGGACGCGTTTTTAGGACAGTTTACCCCCCCCCCCCCCCCCTCCATGTCCAGACAACGGTCCGGCCCTGCGTTTAATGGGAGCTGGTACCGGAAATAGGTACTGGGGAAAAATATCGTCTAGTTTGTTGCTGCATACATTTGCATATATCAGAAAATATGCAGACTCGTCTTAATTGAACACTATTAACCATTTTGAATTTTTTTTATAAAAAATTGAGTAGATTTAAAAAAAGTTGTTTTGGTTTAACGACACCATTAAAACGCATTGATTTATTATTCATAGGCTATTCGATGTCAAACATTTGGTAATGTTGACAAGTAGTTGTTAGAGGGAACCTGCTACATTTTATTCCTAATGCAGCAAGGGATCTTTTATATCCGCTTTCCCACAGACAGGAAAGCA
The DNA here is from genome assembly GCF_016097555.1 of Gigantopelta aegis. Taxonomy (NCBI): domain Eukaryota; kingdom Metazoa; phylum Mollusca; class Gastropoda; order Neomphalida; family Peltospiridae; genus Gigantopelta; species Gigantopelta aegis. Next base: position 67,973,737 of record NC_054702.1, read on the forward strand.
CATACCACGGCCTTTGACCAGCTGTGATGCACTGGATGGAACCAGAAGAAAAACAAATCAGTTGAATGGATCCACCGAGGTGGTTCGATCCTGTGATGCTGGTACCTCAAGCGAGCACTCAACCGACCGAGCTAAATCCCGCCCCGAGTGGATCAAATGACACAGGTAACAAAACTGGCTATCACTGGATTAATAAAGGAAGTTAATTTATTAAACACTTTACAAAAACCAAAAGTATGACCATTTTATGAATTATCGAAGTGGATGTAGCAATTTACGTGTGCGACTAGTTGTGGTCGAGAGCACTCTTAGATGTACGTCTAACTTTACTCGTAACTTACGTTTACACTTCTTTGTGAAATGCTCTTCAAGCGTAGATTTACGTTTACGTGCAAAACGTAACTTAAGCTACTTTCCCACATAGACGACCTTGGCCAGGACCGAGCACGATTTAAGCAGATCTAGGCAGTCGCGCTCAGTCGCATTGTGGTCGGGAACATGATCGTGGTCAGTCGTATATGTGATCGTTGGTGGTCGTGCGCGGTCTTATGACGATCGTACAGGTGCTTAGGTCGTGCTTTAATTTTTGAACATGTTCAAAAATTAGATCACGACCTAAGAGCTACAATTTAGTCGTACACAGGCGTATGACGATCGTATGGCGATCGTATGAAGATCATGTTCAATCGTACAAGGAAGCGTGGGAAAGAACTCATACGATTGAACACGATCTTATACGATCAAACAGGACTGCATACGACTTTTCATATGACCTTCATATGACGGTCATACGACTGAACAAGATTTCCATAAGACCGTCACATGACCGATATTTGAACTTCCAGTTGTGTCACGTGGTTAATTCATTCGTGAAAGTCAAAACAACAAGCATGCCTCCTCGCAAACTTCGTGTAAAAGCAGGCCACAAAGGCAACAAATCGGGCAACAAAGGTGACAAAAAGAAGCCTGAAGTGGACGTGAACCCGACAGAAACACTGAGATCCTCAGAACACCATGTGGAGGAGCTGGATCCCAGCGCCAAACTGCTGACATAGGTGAAACTGACATGTCAGCCAATATACCTCATCAGGATATACCCCAGGATATACGTCATTCTAGTCCAAGAGGTTCTAGTCCTCCTCCATCGTCTACACATTTACCTCTGCCGCCCCCACAAGAGCTGCATGACGGCGATGACGATGATGTACAAGATGTAGACGATGTAGAAGATGTACAAGAACAGGATTCTGTGGATACTCATGAGCCTGACGTGACTAGCCAAAGCAAGAGCAAACTTTCTGCTGCGTATCTCTTCAGCGAAACCCAGGAAGTAGAGTTGGCTGAGTTTTACAAAGAAAACAAACTCTTTAACAAGAAACTGAAGGAATATAAGAACACTGACAAAAAAGAGACTTATGGAAGAGCAGGCTGCTACCCTTGACCCTCATGCGCATGTAAACACACTGTCCATATTTGTCTTCATCTTCATCATCATCTTCTTCTTCCCCATCTCCTTATCCTTCATTTCTTCCATTTGTTTACATGAGTTCCTCCAAAGCGTCATAGAAACTAGTATCCTTGAACACACCTCCATCAGAGCAGGTACCATTCGCCCCAATGTCAACATACCAAAATGTGTAGGTAGCATCTACCAAGGCTAGAAGAATACTCGAGTAAAAGCCCTTATAATTGAAATAGTAGGAGCCAGAATTGGAGGACACCGGATTGCCACATGCTTGCCATTAAGTGCACCAACAGCGTTGTAAAAGTCCCAGCTCTTTGAAAATTTCTCAAGTACCTCCATCCATTCCTCTGGGATGTGGGGATTACCATGACCTCACCTCCATACTCTTCAAAAATTGCCTCGCACGTTTCAGGTCTGATTTTGCTGATAATTTTATGAGCCATTCGGAAGCCATATTGCAATGACTTATATGAGTTCCCAGTGGCCATGTAACGTCTTCCAGGATCAAGGGCTTTTCTCCAGAAAGTGTCCTGTTTTTGCAGACGTGGACCTCCACGTTCAATCAATTCCATAAACAACTCTGGAGGAACACGCAAGAAGTTGTTGTAGCTGCTGGGATCTTCACGGTGGAGTTCTTGTAACAGGTTTTCATAGTGTCCATACTCTGGTATCCTCAATAACCATGGCTTCACCCACACAGTTCTTTTTCTTGGGACTCTGCGCCGCCTACGCCGGTTCCTAGCCCTTAGCATCAAGGCTACAGCAAGCACAAGGTTCTCCTCCTCCTCCAAAGCAGCTTCTTGCTGGTGTTGCTCCTCCTCAAACATCATGGTGACTGGCACAGGAAGGCATCTGCATCCCATTTGTATACACATCAGACCACGTGACAAAAATAAATAAATCGTATGGATGTCGTATCGCGGTCTTTACCAGTCGTATAGCAGTCGTATGACATTCGTATAGGTCGTATTGAAGTCTTGTTAGGTCTTATGGCCATCGTGTTGACATCGTGCTAAGTCGTGTCACAGTCATAACCGGTCGTATACAAGTCGTATTGCCATCATATAAAGAATGTACACCATCGTAATGCGCCGTATGACTGTCGTATGACAGTCGTACACTTGACACATATTTGCATATTTGCCACGATGCTCCACGACCAAGAACGACCTTAAGGTCGAGCTTGGTCGTGTTGAGGTCCTGATAAAGGTCGTGTATATGCGAAAGTAGCTTTACGATGTTTAGTGAAATTGGGTCCAGCACTTTACACACAGCCAGGAATGCAGCCACTACAAGGAGGCGATGAGGTTACTCAACTCCAAGCCAAGGGAGAAAACTGGTCCCTCATTGGGTGTGTTTAGGCCCCCTGTTACTCACAAAAGACACACATCTGGGCCTGGCCCTCCTCACCCACCCACTAATCTTCATAACCACAATGTTAGGGGCGCCTACTCAACCCCTCCCCCACTGATGAAAACCAGATTTATTAACGGCCCAGACTGCCCGATTGCGGCTGTGCAGCTAATGCGCACCCTGACCGGACTGTTTCTGGACGGTTCTTTGGGGGCAACTACTAAGGGAAATATCAACGAGGAGGTCATTAAATCAGCTACACACGCAGCCTGCCTTTCTTTTAAACATCATTTGGGGGTCTGAATTAGCAAACCAAGTGTGCTACCAAATAACCTGAATTGGTACACCAACAGAATGGCCAGACCGACTCCCGTCTTCCCTCCTAGCCACCACAACATGGATTAATTATTTTATACAAAATTTTAATTCCAGTACTTCCTCAAACCGATTATGGGAGACATGAGAACTAAAATACCCAAATTGATAATAAAAGGATTGATTTATTTAAAGGCTTGGTCATTCTGCAATGGAACGCTAGGGGCCTGAAATCCAAAGGACATGGAGATGAGCTTAAGAATTATCTTTAAAATGCTAAACCAGTAATAGATGTAGTTTGTATCCAAGAAACCTGGCTTGATGATATTAATTTAAATAAAACTAAAACTAAAAATTACTTTACTTCTTTTAATATCTCAGGCTATTTAGGGTTTTTTCCACAACACCAGTGGCACATATAGGGGAGGAAGAGCTGTTTATGTCAGGAATGGGTTGTCATACTCCCGCATCCCGTTAAAGGTTACACACACACTTTTCAAAACAATTCCAGCACTAGTAACTTTCCTACTAAATTTGCCAAAACTAAAATCCCCCAGAAGCCAAATTCTCTAAAGCTAACTATAATCTTCCCTTTACTATCCAGGAAATGGTTGAGGCCTTTACTCATAGAAAAGGTACCTCCCCAGGTCCAGATAAATTTAATTACTTTTTTTTTTTAAATGTGCCTAATCATATCCTCAATCTTTTTCTGTAATTATATAATCTGATTTAGAAACAGGGTTACCTGCCCCTAGCTTGGAAACATGCGGAAGTCTTCAGCCTTCCCAAGAGGGGCAAGGATCTTACTAACCCCTCCAACTACCGTCCTATCTCTCTAACTTCTAGCATATGCAAAAGCATGGAGTGTATGGTTAATTCCAGACTTAGCTTTTATTTAGAAAGTAACCATCTTTTGACTAGTTACCAGAGTGGCTTCAGAAAAAAACACTCTACAACCGACTACTTATTTAGGCTACAATCTGAAATTTCTAATGCTTTTAGTTTGGGTGAAAAAGTGGTCGGTATTTTCGTTGATCTGGAAAAAGCCTACGACATGGTTTGGCGTCATGACTTATTAATAAAGGTGTACGACATGGGCATTAGGGGGTCCATGTTTACATTTATTGAACGGTTTATAGCTAACAGAACCTTTTCTGTCAACGTAGCGGAATCCTTTTCTGAAGTCTTGAAACTTGATAATGGTATACCACAGGGCTCTGTTATAGCCCCAACACTTTTCAGTATTTTTATCAATGACTTAGCTTCTGTTTTGATTAATACAACTAGAAAAGATACTAAGCTGAGTATCGGACTTTTTGCCGACGATAAGGCCTTTTGGCGCTCTGGAAAGTGTTTAGAAAAAATTAAAGAAGATATTCAAAAAAATATTGACAAGCTTCAAAATTGGGCTGATTCTTGGGGAGTTAGTATTTCCAAGTCCAAGACATCTGCTATGTTGTTTACTGATAACGGTAAAGCTAGAACCTATAAACTAAACCTTAATCTTGATCATTCTCCTATTTCTCAAGTCTCTACTGTTTCTGGGAATAATCTTTGATCAATCACTGTCCTTTGTTAAACATATTACTGATGTAGTTACTTCATGTAACAGCTATATTAATCTGCTAAGAGTTCTGTTGGCTACCACTTGGGGAGCCGACAGACATACACTTTTAATGATATTCGAGGCTCTCATAGTCTCCAGGCTCCAATATGGTGCTCAGGCCTTTTGCTGTGCATCCCCAACACAGCTAGATAGACTAGAAACAGTCTATAATAAGGCACTGAGGATCATAGCAAAAATATTCCCTGGAACCCCGAATGACAGCCTGCGTGTTGAGCTTAATATCCTCCCCTTAAACGTTAGGCGCACCAATGTCTTAGACACTGGTTCAAAGCTAAAACTTTGGTCCCTACAAACCCAGTTTCTGTAATGAAGCCAAATAATAACCTATATTTAGACTTAAACATTAATTCTGCTATTATCTTTAATAACAGAATGGCTTCCAACCTAGAACTCCTTCGATCTAAATGCTGACTCAATAGCTGGTACTATGGAGCCATCTTGGTTAATTGAATCACCCAATATCTCATTACTATTAAGAAATGAGACACTTAAAAACTGAATTTAACCCCTTTAAAAATATTATCTTTAAGGCAGCCTTAAATGACTTTTATTCCGACTTTACTCATATTTATACAGATGGCTCCAAAGACCCTGTTACTGGCAAAACAGGCATGGCATTTTATGTTACTCCTGAACTGCCAGCTAAACCAATTTCTTGTCAAGCACGAGTGACCGACCATGTCTCAGTATTCACTACAGAGCTGGTCGCTATCTCTTCTGCTCTTCAGTGGATTCTCTCAGTGGATTCTCTCAGTGGATTCTCTCTAACACTAATAATTTTACCTAACCACAGAAATGTTTAATACTATCTGATTCACTAAGCTCCCTACAAGCTCTCCATAGCCTTAAATTCAGGAGTTCTTATTTAATTAAACAAATAATTAATTTAATTAACTATATTAGCAATAAAGGCCACTATATTGTTTTAGAGTGGGTTCCTGCTCATGTCAGCATATCTGGCAATGAACACGCTGACTTTTTTGCTAAAAAAGCACTCTTACATGATGAAATTGATATTAAAGCTAATGTTAATTTCCAGGAAATTATGGCCATAGCACATAAAAATTTAATTCAATTTTGGCAAAAAGACTGGGATAATAAAACAAGACTATGGCACTATTTAATTAAACCAAAATTTAATTTTAAAAGGCCCACTTATCTAGATCTTAAAACCGAAAAAATTATAACTAGACTCCGCTTGGGAGTAGTTCTAGGCCTGAACGACAGCAAACATAATATAAAAAAGACTCCTAGTCCTATGTGTGTAGCATGCCAAAAAACTGATAACGTTAGACACTATCTATTTTACTGTAATAAATATAAAGACCAACGTGTCATCTTAAAAAATATAGTTACTGACCTAGACATTAAATTTAATCCCATTAAATTATTTAACCCACCCCTAATGCATAAACGATTAGTGGAGCGGGCCATTTGTGGAGGACACAAACATTCTAATTTAATATTAAAATAAAAAATGTCTGTCAGATAAAGACGGCCTGAGGACTGCCCGTAACTTTGTATGAATTTTCCTTAATCATTATTTACATGGGGGGTGGGGGGTGGGTGTCAGTGGCCTTTTCCCCCACGCCAATTATGGCTTGTGATAAAGATTTAAAGCTTAGCCCCCCCCCCCCCCCCCCCCCCCTTTATCCGTTCTTAATGTTAACAATGGCAGACACGTTTAGCAAGTGAATGCATTCACGTCTCCGATGATAGCAGACTCTGTTTCATTGCACCCATCCACGGGACTCGAGTCGAATAATTCTTATATATATATTTATGGTTTTAATTATGTTGTTAATGCAATGTTAATATGTCTTAATTTTTTTTATTGTATTTTAGACTTGCCGAAGCTTCTTAGGTGATAAACAACTATACGGGCTACCCCCACCCTACCCTATTCTCCTACGGTAAGCGGCACGCTTCAGGTAATTTTAATAGACATCTCATATGGGGCTTTGATGGGGGAATGGAGCCTTTCTCGATGTCTACTAGCGCATCCGCATGCCGCTTTCTATCGGTTATCGTTTTTGCTCATATAATGTATACATGTTCTTCTAATCTGTTTTATTAGTTTAGAAGACTACATGTAGATGGTGCCCCTTTTCTTTTTCTTTTGACTTTTATTGTCATTATATGCCCCTTTTAAAGTTACAGTGTCTGGTTACCATATAATAATATCATGCACAAATATGAAATACAAGTTCAACTGCTCTTTTAAAATATGTGTGTGTGTTCGCTATAAACGGAGAACGTCAAAAGTATACGCTCGATTCGTCGCCTGTGCGGCCATTGCTCTGCAAACCACAAACGACAGCCTGTTTCAGTTAACAGGTGCGTTTGCGGATTTGAAATTGTAGGGTTCGTCTCAAAAAATGAAATGAGAATTCTTGCGCTGTACAAAGAACGTTCGGTTGAGGATACGTACTATTCTTTCGTTAAAACCGGTTTTGATCTTGACAACGTACTATCGACAATCGTACCTTCCTATTTAAGAATTAATATTTTATAAAGTGTTAGTAGAACTTTCAAAGTTTCAAAGTTTAGTTTGTATAACACATTGATCATGTATATATTTTTAATAAAATATACTAAAGTAGAAACTTTTTAATTTTACGTGTTGTAAAATCGACAAATTCAAATAAATATTATTTCGTTTGGAAAGGGTAAAGTTATTTTGTTTTGTTTAACGACATCAGTGTTAGAGCATATTGATTTAATAATCATCTGCTTTTGGATGTCAAACGTTTGGTAATTTTGACATATAATCTAAGAGAGGAAACGGGCGCATGTGCAGGTTGGGGGGGGGGGGGTATTGGGGGTCGAAACCCTTCCCTGACCAAGATAAAAAAAAATATATATATTTTTTTTTTTTTCAGTTTTTTTTAGCAAGGGGTCATTTATATGTACCAACCCACAGACAGGATATCACATACCGTGGCCTTTTATATATCAGTCATGGCGCACTGGCTGGAACAATCCCGCCGATGGGGATCGATCCTAGACCGACCGCGCATTAAAAAAAAACCCCACATTTTTAGGTCCAAGTAATGAATAGAAATAACATATAGTCTTCATAAATGTTACGTATATCGAACAACCCGCCCTCTTCCTCTACCCTTAGAGCGTTACGTAATTATTAACATGTAACGCGTATGCAGTGTTCGAGATTTAATCTTTTGGCCAGTATCCCAGTTGGATACTAACATTTCAAAATCTGGTATCCCACCTGAGAATTTAGTATTACATGTATATGGCATCCCGGTGGGATACTGGGTTCTTGAAGTCTGGTATCCAAAATTAAATTTTATGTACCAAACAGAACTGGATCATCTATTCTAAGTGCTTAAATAATAAAAAATAGTCCAGACACTGCAGCTTTAACCTTATAGTTATTAATAAATGTTATGGTGTAGTTTTAATTCTTCCTCTTACCAATTTTAATTAATTATGTTTTTAATTATATATGCTAATATTTTCCTTTTTTAACTCAAATAGGTTTTAACAGGCTATTAACTCGATCGGTCAAATATTAGTATAATAAAAAATAAAAAAAATGGCCTGGCCGATACTCAGGGGAGTCCGCTTAACGGTTTAGTGGTTACCCGGATGCCCCTGAGGCTTATATAGCAATGACTTTGTCATCCGTATAAGTGACGCATCCGATCGGATGTTATGCGCACGAAGCTTGGGGAACGCTCTGTGGACACCTCTAGAAGTGACTTCTACCGATCAACCCTCTTTAACTCGACAAATTGTGATACGTTTCCACCAATTACTCCGGACGGCGACTGGCGGGCTGTTCACGATCATTCATTCATCTTCCTTTCCTTCATTCCCTCCCTGACTTCCCTTATATCATCCTCATAGTTAATCGCCCTTACCTGCTGCATGGATAACTTGGGGGTGGTCGGGATGGGGGGGGGGGGAGAGACGCCGTGGTAGGGTGCTATTTGGGTGCGGTAGGGTGTAGGCGGTTTCGACCGGTAGAATGCCTGTTAGGAGGCCTCCATCCCCCGGCACTTCTCGTTGGCACTAACAACATACACCATTGCGAACATACATTATATAAGCATTTATATTCACTCCAAAATTGTGAACATTTCCGTCTCAGTTTTTTGCTATATGACCGCATCTAGTAGTACCGGTCCGAATAGGTGGTTCATTAACCGATTCACTCCGGCTGTCACTTGCGCTATATACCCATGTCCCAAAAGGTCGATGCATAATATTACAAAATAACATGGACAAAATAACATGGGCAAAATACAGCCAGAAGGCATACCATTAAACATACATATTGTTTTAATTCTTCACCATTTCCTAGAAGTGAATATGTGAACCATAACATGTGCCACAATTAGGAACTAAAGTGTTCTGTGTAGTGAGACCTTACCTGCCTGTTGGATCGCTGACCGGATTGGACGCGACGTTCCCCCCTTTGCGAATCCTTACCCTCCTGGGCCCGTATTTTCGAAGCTATCTTAGCGTTACGAAATCGTAAGATGATCGTAGGTTGTGACGTCACTACAGCACACGCCATAGTGACGTCATAGTTCACGATGATTTTACGATTTCATAGGCTAAGATTGCTTCAAAAATATGGACCCTGGGGCTCTAAATAATTAATTAATTATATTGTTGTTTTTCTGCTCTCTCGCCCATAACGAGTTTTCACTGGCATCTGCATGTTTGATCTCATAGGCGATTTCACAGGTGTAATCCTTGGAATTTCCACAGAATTGTCCACAGACATCTTAGGTGTAGATGGACTTTCCACAGTAAGCTTTTCTTTCGCAGAATCATTGTTCACGTGCCCTGGTGTCAATGATTGTTCACAAACATCAGTTTTCGAACCAATCACAACTGGTGGTTTATCTGGTGTTTTTCTCAAGTGGACTCTGTTTCTACGATAGACACCATCTGAGGTTTTGACTTCATATGACCTTTCATCTAGTCTCTTATTCACTATTGCTTTCTGTCACACTTTTGTTCGTTGAAATGGTTTCATTCTCACGACGTCTCCTTTTGAAAGTGGTTTCAATTCTTTTGCTGATCTGTTATAATAAATGTACCTGTTTACTTTGTCTGTCTTTGAGTTTTGCCAACTCAGCATCTTCGTTAACTGCTCTCAGTTTCAACAAAGTACTTGTAGTCGGCAGAAGTGTTCATTAATCGCTGAACTGGACTGGAACCTATTCCTTGTGTGGGTGTATTGCGATAATCCAACAACGCCATGTACTGATCTGCACCAGAATCTTTTGCCTTTCGAAGCAACTGTTTTGCTGTCTTCACCGCTGATTCCGCTTTCCCATTTGCTCTTGAGTTGTATGCACTGAAAGTGTTATGTTCAAAATCCCAGTTTTGAAAACTTGACGAATTCTGCTGTAAATTGCGGACCATTGTCACTGATGACTGTCTCAGGTATTCCATACCTGGCGAAATGTGCTTTCAGTTTGTTTATCACTGTGTTTGCTGTTGTGTCATATAGTCTATCTATTTCCCAAAACTTGCTATAATAATCCACAACAACTAAGAAATCTCTTTTCTCAATTGTGAACAGATCAACTCCAACCTTTTGCCACGGTCTCACCAGAATCTCCTGCGGCATCATCGTTTCTTTTTGCTGTTCAACCTCATACTTGCAACATGTTTCACACCTTGATATGTACTCCTTAATGTCACTAGACATCCCTGGCCAGTACAAACTTTCTCTCGCACGTCTCAGACATCCCTCTATGACAATATGTGATGTGTGAATTCTCTGTTTCATCTCTGCTCTCAGGTTTTTCGGAATAACCACTTGTTCTGAACGAAAGATCAATCCATTCTGGACCGAAAGTTCATCTCGCACATGAAAATATGGTGAAACTTCCACAGGAAACTCATTTTAATTTTTTGTCTCCAGCCATCCTTGAAGAATTACTTTCTTTAGTTTCTGCAATGTGTCATCCTTTTCTGTTTCACTTCGAATCTGTTCCAACCTAACACTTGTAATTGGTAAAAACCTTGCCATGTTAATATGTTCGAAGTCAGCTTGATTCTCATTCAGTGTATCAGGTAAGTATGCCCTTGATAGTGTATCTGCTTCCCTTTCTTATAAGAGATCTGCACGTCATACTTTTGCAATCGTAGAAGCATACCTTGAAGTCGTCTCAGAGCATTGTGAAGTGGTTTTGAGACTATATTTTCTAGTGGTTTATGATCACTCTGGATATACACACGTCTTCCATAAGCATACTGATGAAACTTTTCAAGTGAGTAGACCACTGCCAACATCTCCTTTACTATATGTGCGTAGTTAATGTTCGACACTGGTTTTCCACACTGCAACAAAGCTGCACCAAGCCCTTTAGAGCTTGCGTCACACTGAATAGTCAGATCTTTGGATGGATCATAGTAGGTCAGCACAGGCGCCTCAGTCACCATCTGCTTTACTCTCAGAAATGCTTTCTCCTGAGCATCTGACCACAACCATGGAGTATCTGTTCTTGTTAACACTTCAGATAACTTTGGCATGAACTTAGCCAAGTAGTTAACAAACCCATTAAACTCGGTACTTCTTCCACGTTTCTTGGATTCTGCATATCCAATACAGCACGAATCTTTTCTGGGTCGAGTTTTACACCTTTATCTGTTATCAGGTGTCCCAAGAACTTCACTTCTTTCTGACACAGTTTCAGTTTATCTTTGTTTATTTTCAGGCCACGTTCCCAACATCTTTTCAGCAAACCTTGTAGTTTTTTTTATCATGATCAGCTTGAACTTCTTCATCAGTGTCTCCTCCTCCAAAGACAATGATATCATCTGTGACACAAAGCACTCCTGGAAGACCCTCTAAAGCCTAATGTAAATGTTTCTGAAATATTTCTGGTGATACACTCAAACCAAATGGTAGCCTACACCATCGGAACCGACCAAATGGTGTATTGAAGGTAGTCAACACACTGGATTCTTCATCAAGCACCAAGTGCCAAAAAACCAGCACGCAAGTCAACAGTAGTAAACATTTTCGCCTTTGAAAGTTCTGGCAACATTCCATCAATAGTTGGCATTTCATAGTACTCACGCTTCAAAGCTTCATTAAGAGGACGAGGATCAATACATATACGTATCCCTCCATTTTTCTTTGAAGTCACTACCAAAGTGCTCACCCAATCCGTAGGCTCTTCAACCTGGACAATAACACCAAGTTGCTGCAATCAATCAAGTTCATTTTTAAGATCATCTTTTACTGAAACTGGTAATCTGTTGTGATGAGACACAACCGGTTCGAAACTCGGGTCAACTTTCAAATGGACTTTCCCTGGCAGTGTCCCTAATTCACCCTCGAAAACATCTTTAAAGTTTTCAACAATTCTCTCTGATTGTGTAAGACCAGCATCCACCTTTGAAACACGTTTGAAGTTTTCTGTATTTACTGTAATCAGCTGCATCTGCTGACTAGCACGAGCACCAAGTAACGGCATCAATTCCTTATCTACAACCATGAACTCAACATTGTACTTCTTCCTGTTCGAAGGATTTCTCACAATCACTCGACATATACCTAGTGGAATAACCTCTGTCTTGTTCCACATCTGCAACGTTTTATTACACTGTGTCAACTGATGGTTTGCAACATACTTCTTTGGCAGAATATTAACCGACGCTCCACAATCAACTTGAAACCGTACGGGAATTGAGTCTATCGTCATTTCCGCAAAGATCTCTGCCAATTTAGGAATTGCAACCTTCTCGACAGAATTCACAGCTTCTGGCTTCATGTAGCGTAGCGTAAACTCTATTAACGTGCCTCTATCCAATTAAGGTTCAGGCACGTCTCTCCCACACCCAGTCTCTGGCATGGCCAGTGGTCGAGTGTGGGACAGATACTTTACTTTTTAATGGGGCAATTTTGAATTATTTATAAAAGGCATAGGGGGATTTTGATGCGTCGTTGAAATAACCTATGGTATTTAAATAAAAATTAATTTTAATTACTTTAGTGTGACGCTTTTTTTTGACTGGGCATTTCCAAACAGGTAAATGAAAAATGAAAAATGAAAAATTACACAATTTATATGCCCTTAAAAAGATTAAGTTTGAAAAAGATTATATACCCTGGACTGATCCAAAACTATGCCTTCGGGCCAAGTCCAAGGTGAAGAACCCGCCCCAAGAGAAGAACCCGACACCAAACCGACCCCAAAAAGGAGACGAGACACCCCGGACCTACCCCGCCCCAACCACGGGTGGACTGAATAAAAACACCCGAGGACATTTATTTAATTAAAAACATCCACCCCCATACACAATTTATTATTAAACTATATTAAAAAGAGAAAAAAATAAATAAAAAATAAACCCCTAGGTTAAAAGACCGAGCTTCAAATTATATTTAAAAACATACAACACACAATAATTAATAATAAAACACATTTACAACAATATTTGCTTTTTTTAAAATGATATAAACACATTAAAAACTAAGGTTAAAAGAGGTAGTAAAACGGGGAGCAGGAAAGTGTCACTGCCAGATGACACTAACCACCACCGAGCCACACAAACATACATCATACATCCACCACCAACAAACTACACATTAAAATAACTATATACAACAACGGCAAACACTAAAAACTACCCCCCCCCCCCCCCCAAAAAAAAAAAAACAAAAAACAACAACAACAAACAACAAAAAAACAAACAAAAAAACAAACAAAAAACAAAAAACACACACACAACCACCCACAACCCCACACCCACCCCCCCAAAAAAAAACGGTTCCTGCATGTCAAAAAGTAACACAGAGTTAAACAGCAAGGGCGTGGCGCCCACAAGAAAAAAAAAACCCACAACAAAAACAAAAAAACAGCAGCACCACTATGGTCGACGCCAAGTAGCCAGAGGAAACAGACAGCTATGCCTAATCCCAATATTTTAACTCTTTGAAGCTAAGGGGCCTATATATGAACTCCTGTCTCCACAACATAGGAGACCAGCACTCTATCAATTTTATTTTTAATATTTTTATCTGGATTTAATAAATTTTTAATATTAAAATTCATATTATTATCCTCAAAAAATTCCATCATTTTTTCCCTATTTTTGTCAAATTTTTTACAATTAAATAAATAATGGTTTACATCATCAACTGCTTTACAACTGTTACAATTGGGAGATTCACTTTTCCTAATTATAAATTTAATATTGTTAAGTCCTACAGTGACTCCCATTCTTAGTCTAGTAATAATTTTGGTAGCTTCTAAGTTGAAGGATGTTGGTCCCCGTGTGGAGACGACGGGTTTAATATTGGCATGCCATGCCCTGGTCCTGTGGTCCCAGTCGGTTTGCCACAGTTTAACAAGGCATGGGTTAACCAATGAGCAGGCCTCAAGATAATTATATTTAACATTAATGTTAACAGCTTCATTGTTTAAGGATTTCTTAGCATTTAGGTCAGCTAATTCATTCCCATAGATACCAACATGAGCAGGTACCCATTCCAGAATTACTTCTCCACCCATTAAAATAATCTGGTTATAGAATTTAATTATATTGTTAATTATTTTTGGTCTAACACTATTGGAGCCCCCAATGGCCTGTAGGGCACTCAGGCTATCGGAGTATATAACGTACTTTAGTGGTTTGTTACCCTGTTTAATATTAATAGAAATCCAAATAAGAGCATGCAAAATGGCTAACAATTCAGTAGTATAGACAGAAAGATTGTTTGAGAGCCTAGCTCTACTAATAAATGGTTTAGTGTCTTTTAGAACTACGAAAGCCATTCCTGTTTTACCTGAGATTGGATCTTTTGATCCATCTGTAAATATATTTATGTATTCCCCATAAATGTCTTCATTTACTAGTCTAAATATAATATTCTTAAACGGGGGAAACTAATTTTATCCATTTCATCTTTAATTTTAAAAACAACTTGGGGAGGCTTAATTAACCAGGGAACATTCTTTGATGTAGTATTAGATGTGATCTTTAAGTCAGCCATATTAAAAAGTTCTAAATATTTGTGAGTATAAGAAATGACTGACATGTTTTTATCAGTGAAAGCAATCACATATATAGGCTTTAAAGAATTAACAGGACTATTTGGTACTAAATTTTTTATTTTATAAAAAAATTGCTTAATTCGTCTTAGTGGTAATGGGAGAATTCCCAGCTCAACTAGGATACTGTCATATGGGGTGCACACTGACGCCCTAGCTATAATTTTAAGTGCATTATTATATATTGAATTTAACCTTTTTAGCTGGGCCTCAGAAGCACAGCAAAAGGCCTGTGCTCCATATTGAAGTCTGGATACTATAAATGCTTCAAAGACCATGAGCAGAGTTTTTCTATCTGAGCCCCATAGGGTAGCTGATAAAACTTTTAATAGATTTATATAAAATTTACAACTATTAACAGTTTCTGTAATATGGTCTTTAAAATTGAGACTCTGGTCAAAAGTTACTCCAAGGAACTTCACTCTGTAGACTTGGGTTATACAAATATTATTGTAGTATAAATTTAATTTGTGTTTAGTGCGGTTGTTTTGATTAACAAATAAAATACAATTAGTTTTAGATTGTAAAATGGTAACTCCCCAGGTTTCAGACCATTTTTGAAGGTTGGCCATATCTTTTTGGAGATCTTTTTGAATATGTTTCAATGTTTTACCAATTCTCCAAAAAGCTGTATCGTCTGCAAAGAGCCCGATACTTAATTTTGATATATTTGATATGTCTGAATCAGTTAAAACCTTGGCCAAATCGTTTATAAAAATACAAATAAAGTTGGTGCAATAACTGATCCTTGGGGAATTCCATTTTCTAAATATAATATGGGAGAAGAAAAACCATTAAGGTTAACTGAAAACGTTCTATTGTGTATAAAACAATCAATAAAATTAAACGTCTGACCTTTTACTCCCATATTATAAATTTTAACTAACAACCCGTGGCGCTAGACCATGTCATAAGCCTTTTCGATATCAACAAACACCCCCGCCACCATGTGTTTCTTCCGAAAAGCATCTTTAATTTCGGTTTGTAAACGGACAAGGTGGTCAGTGGTGGAGTGATGTTTCCTAAAACCACTTTGGAATTGACTAAGTAAATTATTACTTTCCAAAAAGTGGGTAAGGCGATTGTTAACCATAGTTTTCATGGTCTTGCACACACTGGAAGTTAGGGATATAGGTCTATAATTAGTAGGATTGGAAAGGTCCTTCCCCTTTTTTGGAAGGCTGAAAACTTCAGCATGTTTCCAAGCAAGGGGGATGTAACCTTGTTTCCAAATTAAGTTAAATAACTCCAGGAATAGCTCAAGGATAGCTATTGGTATATTTTTAAAAAACAAATAACTAAAATTATCTGGACCCGGGGCAGTCCCTTTACGATTAGAAAAAGCATTGAGCAATTCCTGGAGTTTAAATGGTAGATTATAGAGTGTGTCACCCTTTGGGCATTTAGAATCCAGGGGAATTTTATCTTCATTTTCTGTTTTTAATTTTTTTGTTTGAAAAACTTTAGAGTAATTAGTAGTTGCTGAGTTATTTCTAAATGTTTGTCCCAACACATTAACCTTTTGTTGATTAGTTAAATAAATCTTACTATTTCTTAAAATATTATTGTGTGTATTTGGTTTCCCCCTGGATTCTTTAATTTTTGACCACGCGTCTTTAATAGAACATTTACTGTCAATTGAAAAACAAAAATTGCTCCCATGAGGCTTTTTTAGCTTTTAATATTTCTGAAGATATTTATATTTAGTTTCTTTAAATTGTTTAACATTTTCACAGTTTTTATCTTTTTTGACTTTATTTCTTAATTTATTTCTCTGTATTTTTAAATTAGTAAGTTCATCTGTCCACCAAGGTACAGAATTAGATTTTACTTTATTATTTGAAATGGGGACTATTGAATTTGCAATTTTAATAACGGCATTAATTAAATTATCACTAAACTTATTACTATTTTTATTTCTAATCTGCCCATGGTCTAATTTATCACACAAGTCTCTAAACTTGTGCCAATTGGCTTTATTAAAATTCCATTTTTTTTATAATTAATATTCTGCCAAGTAGCAGAAGATATAAGTAGTAGGATAGGCAGTGATCGCGACCCAAGTCGTTTAAGGACATTCCACAACTTTGCTTCCATGGTGATCCAGGGTAATGTCAAGAATGTCCGCGATTTATTTCGAAAGAAGGTCCATGCCTCGTTGAGACATGCAAAACTATTTATCCACAATGATTCTTTACTGTCCTTTGTGTATTTGTAAAATTGTCCCCAAAGTAATTTTTTACTTTAAAATACCCCGTGAAATTAAATTACATTAAATTTTACCAATTATTTTTAAAAATTTTCTCCTTGTTTTGTCAGTTGTACCCATTTTGTAAAAATTAAAAACTTAATTTTTTGTGTGGCCATATTTGGATAATCGGAATTTAAATTGGACAAGTTTTGGG
Organism: Gigantopelta aegis; assembly: GCF_016097555.1. Lineage (NCBI taxonomy): Eukaryota > Metazoa > Mollusca > Gastropoda > Neomphalida > Peltospiridae > Gigantopelta > Gigantopelta aegis. The sequence goes on from NC_054702.1 coordinate 67,990,954, forward strand.
TAATGGGAAATCATTTTAAAGGGGCAACCTTTGGAAAATTTGGTAAGGGGCCCTTTTTAACCCTTTAAATTTTTTCTATATAGGTTTTTTTTTGGTTCTTAAATTTAATCCAGGGTCGGTAAACTAATACGAGTTTTTGGTTTTATGAATATAAAGTATACCCATAAAATTTTTTTTTGTTAACTCCATTTTTAATTTTAAATTATTTCTTATTTATTTTTGTTTTTATATATTTTACAATTTTTATTGTTTAGGGTTCCCAAAAAAGCCCAATTTAAATTAAAAATTTCTTGTACAGTTCTGTTTGAGGGAGTTCAGCAAAAGTCATCCAAAAAAACTTTTTCCATAGAACAGTTTTTGTTGGGTGAGCCTAATAGTTAAAGCCCTAATATTTTCGGCCCCCGCGGATGGAAGTTTAATGAAGCCAAAAAATTTTGTTTGGGGTTTGAATACCTTTTGTAGTCCCTTATTATTTGAACCCCTGAGGGGTGGGGTTGCAGCCTTTAAATTGCTTTTTTGGTAGTTATTGCAAAGAACCTTGTTTATTCCCTTACGTGGCCCCGCCCGGGGTGGAGGGATGCACCCCTCGGGTTCCACCCTAGAAGTTCCCCCCCCCCCCCCCCCCCCCCCAAACCCCCCCCCCCCCCCCCCCCCCCCCCCCCCCCCTTCCCCCCCCCCCCCCCCCCCCCCCCCCCCCCCCCCCCCCCCAACCCCCCCCCCCCCCCCCCCCTTTTTCCCCCCCCGGGGCCCCCCCCCCCCCCCCAAAACCCACCCCCAAAACCCCCCCCCCCCCCCCCCCCCCCCCCCCCCCCCCCCCCCCCCCCGGGGGCCCCCGCCCCCCCCCCCCCCCCCAAAAACCCCCCCCAAAAAACCCCCCCCCCCCCCCCCCCCCCCCCCCCCCCCCCCAAAACCCCCCCCCCCCCCCCCCCCCCCCCCACCCCCCCCCCCCCCCCCCCCCCACACCCCCCCCCCCAGGGCCCCCCCCCACCCCCCCCCCCCACCCCCCCCCCCCCCCCTCCCAGGGGGGGCCCCCCCCCCCCCCCCCCCCCCCCCCCCCCCCCCCCCCCCCCCCCCCCCCCCCCCCCCCCCCCCCCCCCCCCCCCCCCCCCCCCCCCCCCCGCCCCGCCCCCCCCCCCCCCCCCCCCCCCCCCACCCCCCCCCCCCCACCCCCCCCCCCACACCCCCCCCCCCCCCCCCCCCCCCCCCCCCCCCCCCCCCCCCCCCCCCCCCCCCCCCAACCAACCCCGGCCCCCCCCCCCCCCCCCCCCCCCCCCCCCCCCCAAAAAAAACCCCCCCCCCCCCCCCCCCCCCCCTTTTCCCCCCCCCCCCCCCCCCCCCCCCCCCCCCCCCCCCCCCAAAACCCCAAACCCCCCCCCCCCCCCCCCCCCCCCCAAAAAAAAAACCCCCCCCCCCCCCCCCCCCCCCCCCCCCCCACCCCCCCCCCCCCCCCCCCCCCCCCCCCCCCGGGGGGAACCCCCCCCCCCCCCCCCCCCCCCCCCCCCCCCCCCCCCCCCCCAACCAACCCCCCCCCCCCCCCCCCCCCCCCCCCCCCCCCCCCCCCCCCCCCCCCCCCCCCCCCCCCCCCCCCCCCCCCCCCCCCCCCCCCCCCCCCCCCCCCCCCAACCCCCCCCCCAACCCCCCCCCCCCCCTTTTTTTTTCCCCCCCCGGGGCCCCACCCAACCCCGGGGGGCCCCCCTTTTTTGGGGCTGGAAGAAGTTTATTGATTTGCCCAGCCCTTTTATGGGTTTAAACGGTTGGCCCCCCAAAGGGGGTGTTTGGGGCGATATAAAACCTTTGGTGGTTTGGGGGCCCGGGTTTCTTTTCCCTTTTGTGGGAAGGGATTGTTTTTTAAATGTCTTTGGTGGGTTTATTTCGTTTGCTTTCATTTAAAACCCTTGTACATTTTAAGGATTTTGGGCAAACGGTTTTAAAAATTAAAATTTAACAGGAAATCGGCAAATCAAAAAAATTTAAGGGCACAACAATAATTAGTTTCAAAAGTATTTCACCCCTTTGATTTAAAAAAGGGGGTTCAAATTAAAAAACAATTCAAAGGGACCCCGACCCGAATGAGTTTTTCCCTTTTTTTGTAAACGTTGTTTATGTAAGGAATAAACTACGAAGAGACTACAATATTTGTGCACGAGGGCCGGTCGTTGGGCGACACCTTCTATCAGGAGTTGTCAGGCGGCTCTGTGAGAATGCCGGATTCAATGGGTTCTACACCAATCACTCCTTTCGTGCCACGACGGCCACCCGGTTGTATGAATGTGGCATTGATGAGCAACTAATAGCTGAACGGACTGGTCATAGGTCTTCAGCTATTCGAGGGTAAGTACCATTGATGTCCTCAGCTAAAGGGCCTTATAACAGTTTTCGGTTGTAATGAAGCCTTTCGGACATTATAATTATAGAACGTACATGCATATATCAAGTTAGGAATTTTCTGCTAACTACGCAATTGCAAAATATCGATAATTCAAAGTTTGTCTTGTAGAAAGTAATTTATTTAGTTTTGGGTTTTTTACCGACACAAATTTGGATTTATTTGTAACTACATGTACTTGTATATATATTTTGTATAATTATAATGGTCGAAAGTAACCATTACAAGGACCGAAAACTACGTCATAAGGCCCTGTAACAATTTAATGTCCGACTGCTTACACTCGCTAAATGTTCGTTATGGATTTTATAGACCCGTCGTGTGAAGGGATATTTGCAATGGTGAAGAAAAAATACCCCCAAAAAACGACATTCCCAGTCTGGAGATCCACGCGGTAAGACGTGTTTGTTTCGCTTGTGCACACTGCACGTGCTTTCGTGTGCTCGACTTGGGGGTCCTTCATTTCGTTGTTTTTGTCAGCGAAATGAAGTTTACTACTGGGATGTATGCGGCCATTGGAACTGATTGAACGCTGGAACGCTTCTCGTTTCGACAGTATGCACCACCAGGATGGATTCTTTTTTAGCGAGATTCCTTGCCTCCACGTCATTTCTCCGTCTGACTGTCGACTTGGTTTTTTTCGTGACTCGTATGACGGCCATTCTGCAGAACGCCACGGTTGTTCGCGTTTAGTCTCTACATGTCCGAGCCTGTCCTAGCAGCACTGGAATATTGACCGCCCCACTCTAAGAAGAAATAGGAAGCGGGGTTGGCCCCTACTACTCTTTTTCTAGACTTTACCTTGCTTTATAGTGATACCATCTCGTATCCTCCGGAGTCGGGCCCGTCCGCACCACTATACCAACCCATGACGACTGGACTATACCCTAGTCTGATACTCTCTCTCGTTCAGACGGATCCGGCTTCTCAAGATCTGTATTTCAGCACAGCACTAAACCTTCAACGTCTATCGACTGTCAATCTAGGGATTTTCTTGACGGGATGCAACCCATCTCGTCCCTTTAAATTGTGCACCCAAACGGCCTTAACGAGGCCACTCGCGTGGACATATCGATCGGACTTTAAACTTTTAGATCTGCGTTCAAAATTTTATGTCGAAATTACTTCTTTTTTTTTTATATTATTAAATAGTCCGATCCTCTCTTCTTTCTCTTATTTAGTTTTGGACTGTCCTTCTAAAATGCTCCAAATTATGTAAATATTCGGCCGAGCAGTCAATTCTTTTTTTTTTTGGCTTGTAACCTTTTTATTTTTTTTATTTATTCTATTAACTTTTTTACTAATTGCTATTTTCAAAATTCTGCCCATTTTTAACACCCCCCCCCCCCCCCCCCCCCATCCCGAGTCAGGCCACCGATCTTATCGGAGGTCGGACTCGGGATGGGCGTGTTCGAAACCCTAGTGGTATATGGGCACGTTAAACTAGTTATCATCATCACCAAAAAACGAATGGAATGTTTTCCAAGAAAATGATATGTAACATGAATTGTCTTATCTTAAAACATACTGCAGCGCTATATGTTTAGCATTCAGGTAATACAATATGTGGGATAGATGTCAGAGTTATATTATCCCACCGGCATTCAATCACCCACCCCTCTCCCCTTAGAAATCGCATATCGGCGTATATGTTCAATATAGCATAGAAGAAAATTACATGTTTCTAATCCTCGTTTGCAGGTACAAAAGGACGAGCGACGATTTGCTCAAAATGGTAGATGACGTGGTACAACGAAAAGTTTCCGCGACCACCAACAGTTTGAAGCCACCCCCTTACAGCACTCCTCTTCGTCAACAGGCCGGTCGATCCGATAATGCAACAGTAATGTCAACAGATGCATCCAACGCCATGCAGCACAGTTGTGTTCAATTCGTGGTTGAGCGTAATGGTACGAAAGTGACATTCAACATGTAAACTGGATAAAAATGCTATTAAAATAACATTTTTGAAATTAAATTTTGTTTGTAATGTTTCGCCTCTTGCTGACCTCATTGAGAGCTGGGCACCAATAAGTAAAAGTAGGACGCCAATACACATAAAATATTGGACGATTCTGACACTTTCTGCAAATATTGGTAGTTGTTTCAGGTTTAACAACATATTTAAATAACAACATTAGTGTAATGGCTACTGCTTGTAGCTTTATTGTCAATCTAATTAAAATTAGCTCCACAATTACATGTGGATCTAACACCAGCCAGTTGGAGCTCATGTCCACCAATCAAAACCTTACTTGCAGAATCCTGCCAGTGATTTAAAACTAACAACACTGCGTAGTCCCCAATGTCCAGGTAACATTTCGTCTGTAAATAATAATTTAAATATTGACCAATCACACTTCGCCTTTTATAACGTTATTTGGGAGCATACAAATTCTAAAAATATCGGGCGAGTCTATTTTAGTGGCCGCAGTACAGCGAACCATACCAATACGTACGGGGTGGGTTATCAGTCTTCAATTTTACATTAAAAATTATTTATTGTATAAAATAAAACATGTTTTAAGGCATTCGTAATTCACACGAAACATGTTTTCAAATTATTTTTAAATCACTGGCAGGATTCTGCAAGTAAGGTTTTGATTGGTGGACATGAGCTCCAACTGGCTGGTGTTAGATCCACATGTAATTGTGGAGCTAATTTTAATTAGATTGCTTTATTGTACGCCACCATGTTACAGAGACCCGGTGTGGTATGACATACGGCCCGGCGTGATATGCGGCGCGGTGCGTTTAACTGCGCATGCGCGAAATATGCGGGCCAAATCTCAACACCACCTGCATGACAAATGGACTGCCATGACATATGGCCCGTTTGTGGAGACTATTACTATTTGGTTGTTCGGGAAGGCAGGGGCGTACGCAGGAAATTTTGCAAGGGGGGGGGGGGTCCGAGGTGTCTGACAAAGCCCGTGGCGGGGGGTCTGGGTGGCCCTCCCCCCGAAAATTTTGAAAAACTGACCCCTTCTAGGGCTATTCTGAGGTGTTTTCTGCTGGCTAGCCGAGCTGCTTTCACAGGAATGTAAAAAATCGGGATATGAAAAAAAAAATCGCCTTGAGCAGGGGGGGCGGGGGTTCGACCCCCAACCCCCCGCACACGCGCCTGGAAGGGCATGTAAAATACTAAAATTATGAGATCATCCATGTTACTGTGTGTATGTGTGTGTGTGTATTAGTGATGGTATAAATTATTCAGAAAAATAAGACAAGAGCTTAATAGACAGTTTTTCTCTTATGTGCCAAGTGCGAATATCAGTTGGTGGAACACCACTAAGCTTCGTTATTGTAAATAAATGTTTAACAGGTCAGGTCAAGTCAGGTCATAGGGCTTTACGTGCACATTCAGAACAAGCTGTTGTAGCGCACACCTGTCCTGGTCCAGTCCTGTTTAACATGTTGTCTTCGTTATAAATATCTATTTTTTTGTTTCATTTAATTACTACTGCAGGCAAGGTATTGTCATACTAAATGAATCTACAAATGTCAAGCTTCGCTAACGCCGATGCATTCCACAGGATTGATACACAGTGGTGATCCTAGATTGAATGGGTACTACACTCCTAGCATCTGTGAAGGTGTGACTAAAGTACTGTCGGAAATAGAATAAAAATGATTTTCGTCGATTATTTCTTACATATTAAACAGACAAGTAAATATTTTGTAAATATCTATTTAATGATAGTCTACCTAATTTAGCATTTACTTGTTTGGGTTCTCATTGATGTACAAGGTGGTGTTTACTCTTGAAATAAAAAGAAATGTCAGTAAACAGGTGATTTGTGTACTTTATTGGAACAGACTATAAAAAATTTTGGTCAACATGTCAATTTCTTTGCTGTTACAATATGTTTCTGATGACAGTTTACCCTATTCCTCTCCAAAACAAAATGTTTGTGGACATTTATAAGTAACTTTTGAGCAAAACTGTCAAGAACCATTTTGAGTTTGTGATCTATTATACTGGTATAAAGGTGTTGTCTCAAAGTTGCATAATTGCAACTAATGAAAATCATGTTTTTTATAAACATTTTGCTTTAACTATATGCCCATAAATTATTATAGGAAATAATTTTATCTACTAGTAGAAAATACATTTTTATTGGAGAATCTTTATCACAAATAAATACTCACATATAACTATGATATAGCACCTTTAAGTGCTTGCAAGATTGTGTAAATTTCTAATGTACTTATATTGAATTTATATTCACTAAATATGCTGTTCATAATTAATAATTTAAGCTGCAATTCAAAATAATCAGTTAACTTGCAGTTTTAAATTAAAAGTTTGTTTAAGGGTAAATGAAATTGACACATATCATAAAAATGTGTTATAGTCTGTTCCAATAAAGATCACAAATCTCCTGTTTACTGACATCTTTATTTTAATTTCAAGAGGAGTGGGGACATAGTGCCGCTAAGTGTCGTCACTATAAAGAGCTTCCCACCTGTCACAGGTGTGTACAAAAACATGAGAGCATCCTGTAACCTTGTACCAGACCTGTACAATGCCATAACTGCCTCAGCCGGCACATGGCACACGACACCAGGTGCCACTACTACCAGAAAGCGCTCCGCAAATTAAATAGAACTAGTGAGTAACCAAACAAACCAACTAGTCAAAAAACAATTAATAACAAGTCAACTTCAGCAGTTAATCCAAACTGCTCATATGCAGAAAAACTTAAAACCAATAATCTATCAGAAGTTAGCCAACTTAAATCAGTCATCCAAACTCTAGTTTAAGAAATATCAACAATTAAATCCAACCTAGGTATTCAAAAAAATAAAAATAAAACTACATGTAATAGCAAAATCTTAAAAACATCGGGCCAGCGTCATGGGAGACAAGTCTCCATACGCCCCCGCTAATAATTCAAACATAGGAAATAAGGGCCTTAGCGTTCTCCAGTGGAACGCTAAAGGCCTCCATTCAATGGGACATGGTGCCGAACTCATTCAACTAATTAGCACTAGCAACATCAAGCCAGATATAATTTGCCTGCAAGAAACTTGGCTAGGAATCGGCACTAAAGATAAAAAAAAAAAAAAAAAAAAAAAAAGTATTTAAAATTCCAGGATATACCAGTTACTATAAAAATAGAGATAATAGCACTAGAGGTGGAATAACCACGCTAATTAAAAATACAATACCTTATACTGAAATTAAATATGAATCTATTAATACCAACTTAGAAGTTCTAGGACTTACTATACAAAACGATAAAATGCCTATTGACGTCATTAATGTTTATAGCCCGCCAGGAACAGCCCATAACCAACTAACACTAAGAGACTACAATAAACTTATAAATCCAAACAATAACCTAATTCTTGTTGGAGATTTTAATTGTCATAGCACACTATGGGGAGGTCTGCACTCCGACACACAGGGAGACATACTAGCAGAATTCACCAATATACACAACCTAGTATGTCTCAATGATGGCAGTACTACTTTTATCCATGATTATTTAGGCACCTCTGCCATCGACCTAACTATCACCTCCAGCAACATTGGTGCAAATGCCCAATGGGAAGGGCTGGAAGCTCTCAACAGCGACCACCTTCCCATCATAACCAGCTACAAATGTAATAATACTTATTCAGAAGAAGAAAAATTTATGCCTAAATTTAAATTTATTAAAGCCAACTGGGCTGGCTTCACCAGCAATTGTAAAAAAAAATCAAGTTAGATGATAACCTAAACACTGACGACGCCACTACAAAACTTACAAACAAACTAATAGAAATAGCTGAAAAAAATATTGCTAAAACTAAACCTTTCAATAAAAATAAGCCAGTTAGCTGGTGGACAGAAGAAATTAAAACTAAATGCGGCTTTTGGAACAGGATGCGTAAACTTTATAATAAAAAACCCAGGTAAACAAGACTATCATACTAAATATAAAATAGCTAAAAGTGAAGTAGGTAAACACATTATCAATGCTAAACAAGCCAGCTGGCATACATTTTGCGGAGAAGTTAACAATAGAACATCTATTAGAGGAATGTGGAAAAAAGTTAAAGCTATCCAAGGACAACGCGTCAATTCCACAGTCCTTCAAAAACATAAAACAGCAACCACTAACAAACAAAAGGCCGACCTTCTCAGTAAAACCTTCAGTAAAAACAGTAGTAATAAAAAATTTCCTAAACAATTATTTGAAAAACTTTAAAAAACAAACTCATTACCAACCAATGATACTAAAACAGCAAACCATCCAACCACAAATAACTTAGAATGCAATCAACCAATAACCTTTCTAGAACTTAAAACCACCGGGCCCGATAAAATAAGCTACACACTACTTAAGCCCTAGACGTAGCCCTAGAGGTGGTGTTATCGCTCTTTAACAGGATCTGGAGGGAGGGTCTTTCTCACTCTCACTCACACAATCTGATTAAAATTAGCTATACTGGGTCTAGCAGTAGATCTAACAGCATTGCATGGACTCCCATGTCCAGGTGACATTTCATCTCTAAATAACAATTTAAATATCGACCAATTACACTTCGCCTTTTATAGTGTTATTCGGGAGCATGCAAATTCTTAAAATATCGGGAGAGACTATTTATGCAATATGCGAACTTGTTGGTCTATTTGAACATTGAAAAAACAGGAGGAAGAGTGCAGTAATAAACTCTGGATTGTATACTAGTATAAACAGATTTTATGGCTATACCATCACATTGGGGGGGGGGGGGTTTCGTCTTGAAATGAATTTTATATAAAATTTTATATTGCAATTAGTTTCCAGCATACTTCGTAATTCACCCGAATCATTTCATATACCCTCGGCATAATCCCAAATGTTTTCAAATTCTTTTCAAATCACTGGCATGATTTTGCAAGTAAGGTTTTGATTGGCCGAATGAAAGGTCGACTGGACATGAGCTCCAACGGGCTGCTGTTAGATCCACATATAATAGTGGAGCTAATTTTAATTAGATTGTCACACACACACACACACACACACACACACACACACACACACACACACACACACTCTCTATCTCTCTATCTCTCTCTCTCTCTCTCTCTCTCTCTCTCTCTCTCTCTCTCTCTCTCTCTCTATATATATATATATATATATATATATATATATATATATATATATATCTGTAGATCCTGAAATTAACGCATCCCTAAATTAATGTAAGTGACAGACTAAAATATGACATGAAATTAATGCGAGTGGCCTGTCTTTGAAATATTAACTTTCCTAACGCCACACGTCTGTGTACGTTTTGATTAAATTCATGTTACAGGCGTCTTCAATGAGATCAACTCACTAACATATCAGTATACACATCAGTCCAATCTAATTAAAATTAGCTCCACTATTACCAGACCTGTCAACCTTTAGTAAAGAGAAAGCAGGTGGTGTGTGTTGAAAAAGCAGATTTTTTAAATTCACATAATTTAACCCAAAATCGCAAGATTTAAAAAAAAACATTATTACAATAAGTTATATGAATACTATATAATGTCATATATACTTGTTAACCTTAGATCTTGGCATTAAAAAAAAATAAAAAAATAATTAATTAAAAAATATATATATATCTTATTATTATATTTTGTTAAAGTTTAAATATTATTATGATTTAATACATATTTAAAAAAAAAAAAATCTTTTATCCAAAAATGTTAAGAACATGAACAAGAAATTAAAAAATTAATTAGTACATTTACGGTATTACACTTACAGCCTTACAGGTTGCGTTACATTATCATTTGTGGTTAGTGTACCTAAGTACCAAAGACAAATTTATATAAATCTTATAAATTAATATTCAGTTTTTACTATAATGAGCAACGGGGGCGTGGTACTTATTTAAAATCATTATAATGATGCAATAAACATTGTATTTTCATTAATCATAAGTAAAACCTCATTACGGACATCGTGTGAAATATACCGGAATTATACCCATTTCCGTGAGTAACTTTATGTCAGTGACAAACACAACAATTTTTAATTGTACAGAAATAATTTCTTGAAGTGTACCCTTATAACCAACATTTACTGCACAAACATACAAAATTAACTAACACAAGTATGTTTATATAGCTAATTGGTCTTTTCATTGTCTTGCTGTGACATGTGATTTTAACATGCATCGTGTGTATCGCTGTCAACTCAGAGTCTGGCAGTTCAGATTCATCATAGTTGCATTATGTAATCCAGTGGGAAGATATTTTACAATTCAGAGGTGTTATTAGAACTAAACTGGATAGTTTTTTATATGGCAACACTGAATGTCAATATACAGCCTGTTGAATTAGCGGCAACACGCCTCGTATCCATTAGGATGACAACAAACATAATAAAACACATTATTTTATAAACTCCATGTGCTTTTTTAACAATATAAATATCCCACAATTCTCACTTCGGCAAAGGTTAAACAGTCGGGACAATTCGGTTTGTTACATTCTCAGAAACCGAAAGTAGTCGACATTTTCCGAATGAGAAAAAAAAGGCAGAGTTACTTCTCTTATGCTATTTTGACAAAAGAGGATCGATTTTTTTTTATGCTTACAAAAATGTCATTTAACAGGAGAAATTGTCTCCCGTGCAGGTGAAAGGAGATTTGATCAAATACCGGGAGACTCCCGTGGAATCCGAGAGGGTTGACAGGTCTGCTATTACATGTGGATCTAACAGCAGCCCGTTGGAGCTCATGTCCAGTTGACCTTTCATTTGACCAATCAAAACCTTACATGCAAAATCATGCCAGTGATTTGAAAAGAATTTTAAAACATTCAGGATTATGCCGAGGATATATGAAATGATTCGGGTGAATTACGAAGTATGCTGGAAACTAATTGCAATATAAAATTTTATATAAAATTAGTTTCAAGACGAAAACAAAAATCGTGATGGTATAGCCATAAAATCTGTTTATACTAGTATACAATCCAGAGTTTATTACTGCACTTTCCCCCCTGTTTTTTCAATGTTGAAATAGACCAACAAGTCACCTATTGCATAAATAGTCTCGCCTGATATTTTTAGAATTTGTATGCTCCCGAATAACACTATAAAAGGCGAAGTGTAATTGATCGATATTTAAATTGTTATTTATAGATGAAATGTCACCTGGACATGTATGGGAGTCCACGCAATGCTGTTAGATCTACTGGGTGGACCCAGTAGAGCTAATTTTAATCAGATTGCACATCAGTCCACCTTTTTAGTACCTATTGTTTTTGATGAGATCAACTCAAAGCATATTTTTGGGGCAGTGATTTACCTAACGTGTATAGTTACCTAAATCTGGCTAAACATTAGCATACATGTACCGTTACAACTGTATGCAACAGTTTGACCGCAATATTAGCGTGCTAAAACCCATTCATGCGCGATGGATTGTGGCAGGGTGGCCAATGACCCCGCAATCGTCACACTTGGCTGGAAACTTGCTGAACTATTGGAAAATTAGTCTGTCTCGTCTACAATGATTTGTGCTCCTGTTCCGTTTTATAAATATATGAGAATATTAATCTTTGTTTGCTTTAATAGCGTGTGCTGGACTAGTCGACAGTTAGTCTGTCTCACCTACAATGATTTGTGCTCCAGTTCTGTTTTATAAATATATGAGAATTTCATTTTGGGGGGATTATGTTTTAATAACGTAGGACACATACAAAACATAGAAATAAATGCGTAATATTATTAATGTGAATAACACAAACTCGCATTTTTAGAATTAATATTATACATGTACATGTATGTATAAAGGCTTTCAGGGGGAAACAGCTGGGTTAATAAATAGAATAACAAACTCTGTACCAGTTATTATTAAATTTATCTCCCTCGTGAAATACTTTTCACTTGTCACTTGCTAAAGCTTGTGACAAGTGAAAATTATTTCATGAGGGACATAAATTTGACAATAACTGGTAACTCGTTTAAAGAATATTTTTAAAATTATAATATTTTAATTTGAAAAACAGCCCATGATATGTAGTATATGATTATGTATAAGTTTGGTTAGGGTTGTCTGTCTCATATTTCTACTTAATGTTTCACTTTTTGTTTCCAGGAAACACTATCACAAGTGCTGAGTCATTGCTATCAGCTGTTGATGAGCATGTTAATTCCTCTCCTAATTCACCAGTCAATAATGTTCGTTCATTGACAAATATAGGTAAGTTTTTATTTCTCATGTTTTATGCCATACAGAAATACTGGAATTAAGAAGTATTTAATAAACAGTATTAAAAAATTCATCACAATGGTACGATATATTGCTGTGCATTAGCCATATTTGTGGGTCAGTAACTACATTCCTGGGAAGTTGTATTACACAATACATTAAGTCCATCGAAACATTTTTCATATGTACACAGCACTGAATATAATATCAAGAGTTTAATTTTTTTCTTTCTTTCTTTCTTTCTTTCTTTCTTTCTTCGCTATCTTGTTTTTTGCCTTGTACACCAGTACATGTAAATAGCAAATAGTAAAATTTAAATTATTTTATTTTTAGATTAGAAATACGGCTATTTCTTCTTTTTTCCCCACATAGTAATATTGTCATGTGATTGGAAACTATAACTAGTGTCTTTTGACTACTGATTATCATTTGGCGTGTTGCCTACGATGGCACATTTAATCATGGGTGGTTATCTTTTGTTAATGTTCTGTTATTAATGAGAAACCATTAGAAATCATTCATCTTATTAAGGGTATCACCTCATATGAAAACAGTTATGTGCTTCAATCAAAATACTGTTATTGTATAAAAATGGTTATGTGAGGAATACACAGTGAAATAATTTTTCACTTCAAATAAAGAAAAACACCTTCAATTTTAGTGTTGATCTGTTTTAATGATCTTTTTTTATAAACACTTCATAGTCATTTGTAGGCCTGACTGATTCGCATGGTGTACTGAATTCATAAAACTTTGGTAGTATGCATTCATCCAGACAGATAAATTTGACACTATTTGTAGTAAGACATGCCATATTTACAAAAACTAGAAAACATTTGACAAAATATTAAATTTGTTGACATCACATACAGAAGTTTGACCTAGTACAACCATTATGATGATCAGAAACAAGTTTAATATATAGTCACTAATATTTTATTTAGAGAAATATATTTAACTCGTGTTTATAGTTATTAAAAAGTCTTTGTTGATTGACATCATCTTAACAATTGCCTAAAACTCAGGAATGTCCCTTTAACAATCGAAGCAATATCTGTACATACAGCAATACACTTCAAAACCAGACCCTCAGTAAACCAGAATTTCCTCAAAACCAGATGTTTTTCATTGTCCTTCTTTGATATGTAATGTTGCTAAACTGACTTCTCTCTCATTAACCACTGATAAATAACCATTAACTTGGATAGCCAAGATGAGTCATGAACATCGTGCTTGAATCGTAGCTGGATTCAAACACGGAAAACAAATTAAAATGAATTCTCTCCCATAGCTCATGCTTTTATGGTATTTTTGCCTCCTAGGACATGCTAGTGCTAACAGCAGACGTCTCATGCCGTACATTCAAGCTGTGATAGAGATGGGTTACAGTGATGAGTTGGTCCTGCAAGTGCTTCTAAACCAAATGCGACAAGGTAATATATATATTTATTACCTTAACAGTCACTCGAAATATTCTGCATTGGTGTAACGTACCAACAACTGGACAATTTGACACTTACAAACCAATGACTGTGTCAGTACTAAATATGACTTCATCACGATTTGGCAAACACAAAATGACATCACATAGTTAAAGAGTTTGCCTTTATGGCTTTCTGTTTTCAGTGTTAAACTTGTAATGTAATGTTAGTTTAATGAAATTCATTACAGATTTAAAAAAACCAGAATATATTGAACTGTTTCTTTTTTTAATTATGTGTGAACATGATTAAAATACAAAGTTGTTTCAATACTTAGACAGTGTGTAAAGGGTTTACATCGTTTCTCTCTCTCTCTCTCTCTCTCTCTCTCTCTCTCTCTCTCTCTCTCTCTCTCTCTCTCTCTCTCTCTCTCTCTCTCTCTCTCTCTCTCTCTCTCTCTATGTGTATGTATGTATGTATAAAGACTTTTAGTATTTTAGTGGGGAGGAAAAGCTGGGGTAATAAATAGAATAACAAACTCTGTTCCACTTATTATCAAATTTATGTCCCTTGTGAAATATTTTTCACTTGTCAAAATTACTTCACTCATGACATAAACTTGATAATAACTGTAAACTTGTTTATTATCCTCTATATATATATGTGCGACAACGGATACTGGTGCTGTCTACTCATTACAAAAATGACAATGATTTGCTTGTTTCTTTCTTTTTTACTTCTTTTAAATATAGGTAATTTGGGGGGACATACATTTAATAGGACAAATGGAAAGCTATATAATTAGAGTAAATAAATAAAATGGCTTTCTTTTCAAATATTAAAGAATATTTTAAAAATTATAATATTTTAATTTGAAAAACAGCCCATGATATGTAGTATATGATCATGTATGAGTTTGGTTAGGGTTGTTTTGTTGTTGTTGTTTTGTCTTTTTTGTGGTTTATTTGCTGTTTTCTTTGTCATGAAAGTACATCCTTGGATTATTGTCAAAAACAATTAGTGGGGGGGAAAAGCCTGTCTCATATTTCTACTTAACATTTCACTTTTTGTTTCCAGGAAACACTATCACAAGTGCTGAGTCATTGCTATCAGCTGTTGATGAGCATGTTAATCCCTCTCCTAATTCACCAGTCCACAGTGCTCGTTCATTGACAAATATAGGTAAGTTTTATTTCTCATGTTTTATTCCATACTGTTACAGAAATACTGGAATTAAGAAGTATTTAATAAACAGTATTAAAAAAATCATCACAATATATTGCTGTACATTAGCCATGTTTGTGGGTCAGTAAGTACATTCCTGGGAAGTTGTGTTACACAATACTTAATGTCCATCAGAACATTTTTTATATGTACACAGCACTGAATATAATATCAAGAACTACAAACACTTGCGTTTAATTTTGTTTTTGTTTTTTTGCTGTCTTGGCTTTTGCCATGCACAGCAGTAAATAGCAAATAGTAAAATTTAATTTTTAGATTACAAATACGGCTATTTCATTTGGGGTTTTTTTCCCCCACATAGTAATATTGTCATGTGATTGGAAACTATAAGTAGTGTCTTTTGACTACTGATTATCATTTAGTGTTTTACCAACGATGGCAGATTTAATCATGGGTGGTTATCTTTTGTTAATGTTCTGTTATTAATGAGAAACCATTATAGAAATCATTCATCTTATTTAGGGTATCACCTCATATGAAAACAGTTATGTTCTTCAATCAAAATACTGTTATTGTACAAAAATGGTTATGTGAAGAACACACAGTGAAATAATTTTAACTTCAAATAAAGAAAAACACCTTCAATTTTAGTGTTGATCTGTTTTAATGATCTTTTTTTATAAACACTTCATAGTCATTTGTAGGCCTGACTGATTCGCATGGTGTACTGAATTCATAAAACTTTGATAGTATGCATTCATCCAGACAGATACATTTGATATTATTTATAGTAAGAATTACTATATTTACAAAAACTAGAACACGTTTGGCATCAGATACAGAAAATCGTCTGCTCTTCACATCATGCCAGTGTTTCAGTAGCAGATAATTCATGTCAAACTAAGGGGCCAGCTAATACAAGAGTTGGTTAATATACACCGATATATTCAATATGTAAACAAGCACACCCAATGATAGCAAGCTAACCAGAGTGACATTGTATTATAAAGTAAATTCCAAACATACATCTTCATGCATTTATGTACTAGCCGTGTCCCAGACATTTTGAATAAATTGTAAATAATGTAATTTAATTGGTACTACTGTATAGAGAAGAACATTGATTGTAACCGCACAGTCTTATTGATTTGCAGTTGCTGCCACAAAACTGGAAGACCCAATTGGAGGGCTAGAGGACAGAATTATGTGCAAAATCTGCATGGCTAAGGAAGTGGAAGTGACATTTTTACCGTGTGGTCATCTGGTGTGCTGTGAAGAGTGTTCAAGACATGTAACAAATTGTCCAATCTGTAGGAAATCGGTGAAAGGCATCATCCGTACATATTTGGCATGAGCATGATTAAATACAAAATCAACAGCACAACCTTTTCTAAAGTGTTACTTTAAAATAGTGGAGCTTAACAGTTTTCATGTTCTAATGAACCAGTGTTTGACCAATTGCAAATCTCTCCAACCGTTTGCACAGTTAGCCTTTCATGCCCCTGTTGTCATTCACAAGGACACCTTTCTGCTTTCATCTGGTGTCACATGCTGCTACAGCAGTACAATTCAATGTGCAAACACTATTATACTATTTCTGTCATCTTGATGTATCAAACTTGTATTTATAAATGTAGGGAGAGGCCTTAATATAGGCTCTTGCCTCTTGGCCAATCCCAAACCGCATTTTGACGGCAATAAATATTGTTTAAACTAAACACTTTTTGTATGCCCACATCCATTAGGTTCAGGCATTAGGTCCACCGCAATGGAGCTTAAATCCTACTTACACAGAGTCTGGTGATGGATGTCATATGAATGTGTTGGACTAGATGCAATGGAGCTGAAATCCTGCTTACACAGTCTGGTGATGGATGTCATATGGATGTGCTAGTCTAGACGTAATGAAGCTGAACTCCTGCTTACACAGAGTCTGGTGATGGATGTCATATGGATGTGTTGGTCTAGACTTAATGGAGCTGAAATCTTGCTAACACTGAGTCCAGTGATGGATGTCATATTGATGTGTTTGTCTTGGCGTAATGAAGCTGAAATCCTGAGTACACCTAGTCCAGTGATGGATGTCATATTGATGTGTTCGTCTAGGCGTAATGAAGCTGAAATCCTGATTACACCATTCATTATGAACTTGGTGATAACTGGTTTACATTCGGCTAGTGGTAGAGTGCATACTTGAAGCATGATGCATCGTAGGATCAGTCCCTCAAACATGGTCAACATATTTCAGATTTCCTGTGTGCAGAAGAGCAGCTGAAAGATCTGTCACTGCAATTTGCTAACTGTGGACTGGTAACAGCTGGTTTTTAGTCCTACTCACTGGATAAAGTGTTAAATGTGTCATTCATTACATGTTTAATAGTCATAGGCAGTGTTATTATTAAACATTCCTTTTTTTCGTATCCTGTCAATCAGACTTTTTAAAAATCATTTACAAAGTACCAATATCGTGTGTCCTGTATCGAAACATGTATTCAGTTATTTCCATTTGTTTTGTTTATGTCATCGGCTCGCTTAGATTGGAATCTACCAGATCATGTAATGACGTTGCACTATACTCATTGGGACCGAGGACAGTCGTTTGTATTCTGTCATACTTGAAGACTTAAACTGACATTCACGTAATGCTCAAATTAACAATGAGAATTCAGTGACAGAAAATGTTCATAAAATGCTGCCAGTTGAACAAAACTGGAACAGAACGTTAGGTTGGTTGGTAGAGAGTAACAGGTTAATGATGTGAAGGTAAGGATGGGGAACTCTATGACGCTTGTCATTTCATGGAATTCACATTATATCCAACCAAGAATGTTCAACTTGAGAAAACCATAAGCACTTTTATGTAAGCCTGTATGGGAAAACATACCTGAAACAGAAGTGTGTGTTGTGTCAAGTAAGAAACGTAATATGTTCCCGGATGTTTTCCAGAACACGTATTTATTTCTTTATTACAAACACAATTTATATAAATAATAAAATAAAGTTGTGTGTTTTGATTTCTGATTAAATAACATAACTGTTAGCTCAGGACTATAAATGATAAGGTGAAAGGTCAAGGTTCATTCAAGGTGATCGGACGTGTTTTTGTGTGCTCCTGAGAAAATCATATTTTTACCTGTTTACATTATTATATTTCAACCAAAAACGTACTGACACACTGTTCATGTTATAAAGGATCGTCAGCTGATAGGCAAGTTTTTGTGTTATTTTAGTGGCTTTGTTTTACAAATTTAATAAAACCTGTAAGATGACAAAGTAAACATCGCCACATCTCATTCCCCCAGCCCAAGCGTAAGCCCAAGCCAAAGACTAAATGGTGAAATGTACTCATAGACATTGACCGCAATTGATTATCGTCATGTACTGTGTGAGTACAATTTAACAATACTTTGTGAGGTTTGAGCGCATAGTGTAAGCTGTCGTATTGTCATTTGATATTATATATACTGTGAACAAAATATGTCCAAAACTCGGCTGAATTCAAAACGAAACTTATCAAGCTATACCAGGTTTTGAAAGTAAGGAAAAAGATAAGCAAACGACCAAAAGTAAGGTAAAACCTGACCCCAAAATGATGCGAGCTACTCAAGCGGGAGATTCTGAAAATCAACCCAAAATTACTGGCTACACTGAGCAAATAGGTGCAACTGGATCTACAAAACTGGATTTACAGTCGGTTATAGAACAGCTGCAAGTGATAAATGAGAAAATTATTACAAAAGAAGATTTGCGCCATGAGTTTGAGACTAACAAAAATGAAATAATTAACTGTCTCAATGAAAAAATCGAAAAGTTAGAATCAAGAGTTTTGACATTAGAAATTGAAAAAGATAAAATGGAAAAAGTTGTAAACATACTACAAGCTAAATGCCATACAAACGAAGCACAAGCAAAACTAGCTATGTACAAAACTGAACTCGCCACGAAGAAACTAAACGACTTGGAGCAATACACCAGGAAAGACAGTGTTCGCATGTTTGGGGTAGTCAGTATTAATAAAAGTGAAACGACGGAAGAAACGATGGATGCCGTTGTTAAAGTTTTGACGAAAATAAATGTTCCAGTAACAAAAAATTATATTAGCATTGCCCACCCTATGGGGAAATTCGATTCGAATAGATCTCGGCCAATCATTGTAAAATTTAAAGCAAGAATTCACAAAATTCAAACTCTGTCCCAAAGAAGAAAACTCAAAGGCAGTGGAATGGGAATTAGTGAGGATCTGACTCAAACAAACCGTCAGTACTTAACGAAACTACAAGAACACGCAGATGTCGAGGCCGCAAACTGAAACAGAACGGCTATGTGAAAAAGATAGATCCATTTGAATTTCTTGGTGTTAATACTACTGGCAACACAGACACTGAAAACGAAGACGATTACTAATATTAGTAAAGGACTAATCTCCTCACGCGTTGTTATACCACCACCTTGTCACAGCTAACAATCAACAAGTTGTTTCAAGTGGATATCGTCTTCATCGTCATTACAGTCATCCTCGAGAAAGTCGTCGTTATTATTATAATTGCTTACCATCGTTGAACCTGAGAGAGAGAGAGAGAGAGTGAGAGAGAGTGAGAGAGTGAGTGAGTTTTGTTTAGAAGTAAGTTGGTATTCGATAGGATTACAGAAATGTCAATGCTAGGTATTCGATAGGTTTACAGAAATGTCAATGCTAAATATTCGTTAACACTTTGTGGTCTTTGTACGGTAGCTACTGTATACTTCAGTTATATTCCTTATTACTTACTATTTCCATTTACTATGTACACTAGTAAGTAAACAGAAGTCGTTCTTTGCATTAGTTGTGATTCTTTCCTGTAGAAATAATAAACTGTATAAGTATTTTCTCTCTTTTGTCAGGAATATCTATGAAATAAGGTAGTAACAAACATAAATAATGAAAACAATAATAAATCCATACGAGAGAGAGTCACGACGAGCCCGTGCCCAACTGAGCCCGTCCCAACTGAGCCTGTGTCTGTCTGTGTGATTGATCTTTATAGGTGGGTGACTATGAACATTGAAAAATATGTGATTGTTACCGTACTTTTTCTTTTTCTTACAACTTTGTTAAATGTCTAGGTAAAGCACATATAATTTGTTTGCACAGAGCAGAGTTCATCGACCTTGATTAGTTAAACTGATACTTAAATATTTGACCGATAGAATGTCGTATTTACTTATTTATTTATTAAAATAATTTTAGTTGTAGATAAATTCGCTTTCCATGCATGCAGTGATATTAATTACTGGTCGAGGCACTGTGTAACGAATATATATTTACCTAGGCAAATAATACATAAGCTTATAGTATACCTAATAATAAAATATTAGTGTTTAGTTTTGTGTACGAGCACATGTGTAATGTATGCGCGTATGTGTAAGTGCGCATGTATATTGTATTTTGTATGTGTATTGTTTATGTGAGTATATTTTCAAGCTGATATGAAGTGTCAAATAAGAATATAGAGACATAGATGAATATTATTACATGGAAAATGAAGATGATTAATATACATAGTCATTGTTATCTATCCTCTTACATTATCTATAGGTAAACCCATTCTTACTTAACATGCTTGGAAGAAGGGGGAAATCCTATGATCTGTATGTTATTTTTAATGGCCAATCTATTAACATTATTACTTTTACTATTACTCTTTCATTCTCAGCACTTCTTGTTATATATATATTTTTTTTAATATCTTTCTTTTACAAATTTCACTAAATTTGGTACAGAGATGGAGTAAAAAGTTATCTGATAATTCACCTAAATCAAATCACATACCATTAAACACACTGTTTACAATTTTTGAAGAAATGAAAGTAGACAAGTTTCATCAATTTGTTATTACTTTAAAATGACATGTTTTCAGATAATGACGTTAAACTGTCAGGGACTGAGAGATCCTGAAAAACGGAGAGATGTTTTTAATTATTTAAAATGTAAAAAGTTTAACATATATTGCTTACAAGATACTCATTTTACTGATGACATAGAACCATATGTACAAACCCAGTGGGGATACAAATGTTTATTTAACTCACTTACTAGTAACGCAAGAGGGGTGACAATTCTGCTAAATAACAATTTTCAATATGAACTTCATAAAATAAAATCAGATAATACTGGAAATTTTATTGCTTTGGACACTACTATAGAAGGGGAAAGAGTAACGCTTTTAAACATTTATGGACAAAATACTGATAAGCCTAGGGTTTTTTCTGAAACTATATTACAGTGTATTGAAGAGTTAGCAAATGAACAGTATTTAATATGTGGAGATTTTAATTTAGTGTTAGATCAAAAGCTAGATACCAAAAATTACTTACATACTAACCACCCAAAGGCGCGAGAAACATTATTACAAAATCTTGAAGCTTTTGATTTAAAAGACCCTTTTAGGGAATTGTATCCCAATCTCAGGAGATATACATGGAGGAAATCGAGTCCACTGAAATTAGCTAGGTTAAAATTTTTCCTCCTATCAGCTAATTTAATGTTACGAACAGAAAAAGTTATAACAGAAAACAGCTATAGATTAGACCACTCAGGTGTTGTATTACTTTTAAATTTAAATAAAATACACAAGGGTAGAGGCTTATGGAAATTTAACAATTCACTGTTACCTGATAAAGAATACATAAAAATTGTAAAAGATATTATAAATAATAATATAAATAAATATGCTATATTAATTTATAACCCACAAACTATAAGCATTATACCAAAAGATGAAATACAGTTTATAATAAATGACAGCTTATTTCTGGAAACACTATTAATGGAAGTAAGAGGTAAAACAATATCATATTCGGCATTCAAAAAGAAAAACCGGCCTCGGTGGCGTCGTGGTTAGGCCATCGGTCAACAGGCTGGTAGGTACTGGGTTCGGATCCCAGTCGAGGCATGGGATTTTTAATCCAGATACCGACTCCAAACCCTGAGTGAGTGCTCCGCAAGGCTCAATGGGTAGGTGTAAACCACTTGCACCGACCAGTGATCCATAACTGGTTCAACAAAGGCCATGGTTTGTATTATCCTGCCTGTGGGAAGCGCAAATAAAAGATCCCTTGCTGCCTGTCGTAAAAGAGTAGCCTATGTGGCGACAGCGGGTTTCCTCTCAAAATCTGTGTGGTCCTTAACCATATGTCTGACGCCATATAACCGTAAATAAAATGTGTTGAGTGCGTCGTTAAATAAAACATTTCTTTCTTTCTTTCAAAAAGAAAAAGACCAGTGAAAAAGAAAATACACTATGTGAAAAAATCAAGGAACTGGAAGAATCTGAAAATGAGGCTAATACTGAACTATTACAAAAAAGTAAGCACGAGTTATTGGAATTGCGAAGAGAAAAGATGAAAGGTCATATATAAGAGCAAGAGCAAAATGGATAGATGAAGGTGAAAAACCAATAAAATACTTCTGTAATGTGGAATCCCGAAATTACTATAGCAAACTTATATCAAGAATAGAACTCAATGATGGGAAAATTATAACTGACCAAAAACAAATTCTAATAGAAACAAAATATTTTTACCAAAAACTACATTTGGCGCCATTTAACAAATCTGATAATGATATAGGTGAGAAAATATCTGGTTATAATTTTTTTAAATTATCAGACAAAGAAGCACAGGATCTAGCAGACAAATTACTTATTCGGAAGCTTTAACTTTCTTAAAAATATGAAAAACGACAAACGTCCTGGCTCAGATGGGTTTACAGTAGAGTTCTTCAAATGTTTTGGGTGGATCTAGGACATTTTACAGTTAGAGCAATTAATTACAGCTACAGTGTAGGCGAAATGTCTGTTGTTCAAAAATTAGGAATTATAACGTGTATTCCAAAACCAAATAAGCCTATACAGTTTCTAAAAAATTGGAGACCTATAACACTTTTAAATTGTATTTACAAAATAGCCGCTGGTTGTATAGCTAACAGAATTAAAACAGTCTTGTATAAAATTATAAATAATTATCAAACAGGTTTTATAAAAGGTAGATACATTAGAGAAAACATTCGTTTAGTGTATGACATCATGCAGTATACAGAAACACATTCTATACCTGGTCTTTTAGTATTAATAGACTTTGAAAAAGCATTTGACTCAGTCTCGTGGTACTTTATAGAAAAAGCATTACATATATTTAACTTTGACTCCTCAATAAAGAGATGGATAAAAACTTTATATAAAAATTCTATGTCCTGCGTAATACAAAATGGTCACATATCAGAAACATTTAAACTTGAAAGAGGATGCAGACAAGGAGGTCCTCTCTCTCCATATATTTTTTTAATTTGTGCTGAAATTCTTTCAATTTTAGTTGGAAATTACAATAATATAAAAGGTGTTTCTATTGATGGGGAGGAATACAGACTAACACAATACGCAGATGATACTACTTTTATTCTTGACGGGACGTCCCAGTCTCTGAAAAATACAATGCTTTTACTTGATTACTATTCGGATATTTCTGGCTTAAAAATCAATTACACCAAGTTTAAGGCCATTTGGATAGGCAGTAAAAAATATTCAAAAGATGTATATCATCATGTGCGATGGAAGTTGGAATGGGGTAAAGATACATTCAGTCTACTTAGTATTATTTTTACACTTAACTTAGATGACATTATAGAATATAATTATAACTCAAAAATTATAGAAATGCAGAATCTAATGAAGCTTTGGTCAGTTAGAAAACTGTCTGTTTTTGGAAGAGTTACAGTTCTAAAAATTTTAATCATACCTAAAATCATCCATCTTTTCCTAACTCTTCCAAATCCACCAAAACACATGATTCAAATTTTTAAACACATGTTTTTTAAATTTATTTGGCAAAATAAACCATAAAAAAAATCAAGAGAAATATATTAACACAAGGTTATCGATATGGTGGTTTAAAGGTTCCTGATATATTAAACCTTATTGCATCTTTAAAAACGACGTGGTTACAAAGACTTCATCAGCAAAACGCAGCATGGACTAAACGTTTTGCGTCCACTACAGGTTTAACAACAAAATATTTTATTATATATGGTGATTATTTTATTGAAATTAAAAAGAAAACATAACAAAATATGTTTTGGCGAGATGTTTTATGCAGCTGGGCACTAGTTCAAAAACATCAAAAGTTCCAAATTACTGAAAATATACAGGGACAAAATATTTGGTTTAATAGTTAAAATGCTGTTAAATAATAAACCATTTTTATACAAGAACTTTATTAAGAAAGGTATTATTTTTATTAGTGATCTGCTTGATGAGCAAGGAAAAGTTTTAAATTTCGAATGTTTCACACAAAAATATAACATAAACACAAATTTCTTAAATTATGCATCGTTGGCGAATGCTGTAAAAGCTTTTTTACAAATACAAAACAGTCTCAATATAACAGAATATATTGCAGTCAAAATACCAATTCTGCCTTTTAAATTAAAAATGTTGTTAAATAAGAATGCATCATGTAAGGCTATATACAGCACTTTGAATAATAAAATAAAAAATCCTAAAGCACAAACAAAATACGCAGATAAAGGTCTAATATTTGATCATCATACATGGACAAAGTATTATCTTATATCATTTAAATGCGTGAAAGACACTTCATTAATATGGTTTCAATACAGATTGCAACACAGAATTCTTGGTACCAATACATTTCTACATATGATAAATTATATTGATTCAAATAAATGCGTTTTCTGTAATAATCTCCCAGAAACGTTACAACGCCTGTTTTACGATTGTGACAAAGTCCGAGAACTTTGGGAAAATGTTGAAAAAGTGGATATTTATAAAAACTGGAATTCGCATTTCATTTACTAAAAATATAGTTATTTTTGGTATGATAGATGATAAAAAGGCAAAAAATATAAACTGGTTAATAATTAATGTTAAATATTATATTTATTCAATGAAGATGGTTAAATGAAATCTATGTATTGATACTATAAAAGTGATTGTACAAAAGAAATTACATACCGAAAAATATATCTATTATAAAAACTGAATATGATAAATTTAACATCGAATGGTCCAAGTGGCTTAATCTTTTCGATTAAAAAAAACTAGAAACAACTGATTTTATCTACAGTATATAAATATTGACGCAAAAAATATTCTTGTGTTTTTTTTACTCTATTATTAAATCTCATTACTCCATCTCTATTATGGTAGTGTTACAATCACGATATTTCAAACTAACTATCTTCTCTCTCTGTTTTTCCTTTGTTTTTCTCATCGTTGTCCACCTTTGTAATACTACAACCACTTTGTTTTGTTTTGTTTTTTTGTTTTTGTTTTTTCTTCAACCTTGTTTTCTCTGTACTAGCCCGTCCTCAGAACAAATAAACATAATAAATAGCTTACGGGTATATATTGAGTCCATTTCAATATCCATGATTTATTTTATAAAAAAAAAAATGAATGTACTGTACAATTAAACAAACTTTGTAGATTTTATATACCTACTTAAATGTGTGCATATGTTGAATATATTTGAATATTTTCTATGCATATAAATTCTGTAGAGCATTGAGGCAAGGCACCCCAACCTTGACTTTGCCAAAATGATCTGGGAAAATAATATTTTTTTTTAAATAATTAAAAAATCTACAAAAAAAAGAAGAAGATCTACAAGGTTCCTAAATTGACTCATCATGGGATCTTTACACTGACTGGCCACGACATTATTTCAATGCCAGCTATTGATTCTAGGTCTCTGATGATTTTGCTTTGTTTACATAGTTCATTTGGAATACAGTTCCAATATGTGGGTATAATGCTTGGATTGGTCCAAATGATATCATTTAATTGTGGGTTTTTAAAATCCACCGATGTTCATAACTGCATGGATCTCAATTTTGCACTACTTGCTTAGAAAACAAAATAAATCATTTTAGCTATTTTTATTTTACATTAATAAAATAAATGAGTTTTTGTTAGTTGTTAATGTTGAATCAGTAAATGTTATTTATTGTTAATTATTTGTATTAATGTATAAAATAATTTTATAATTTGGTTACTGATATGAGAAGCCGGACCACAGAATGGGGATTCCCCTTATTCTGTGCATTAATTACCCGAAGAAAGAGTTCTATTGTTATTTCTTAGTATTTTATATTGATAAAAGTATTGTTCACTTGAAATTATAAAAAATTAACATGATAATTTTCGACATTCATGGTCAGATCAGGTCATAGGGTTTCTCGAGCACATTCAGAGCAATCTGTTGTAGCGCACGTCTGTCATGGGCGCAGGTTTCGACATTCATGGTCAGATCAGGTCATAGGGTTTCTCGAGCACATTCAGAGCAATCTGTTGTAGCGCACGTCTGTCATGGGCGCGGGTTTCGACTTACGCTGGCTCCTTCGTTCAGGACAGGGAAGGGGTTTGGGTGAGAGGAAGATGGTGCCGTCTGCGCTTGGCAAGTGCAAGAGAGCACAAGCAGCCAAACCAGGATCGATAGCGGGCAGGGGTATTTGTAGTGCTATTGAATTGATTTTTAATATCCCGTAGGATTGAGTCCCAAAATATAAAAAGGTTTGCACAATTTACAAGAAGTAATTTTGCGCGTGATTTGGAATGGTTCACTTTACACACTTATAAATTACTTTACACATTTATGCATGAACGGTTTCGCTCTAACGCATTACACCGTTTATACAGTATGCAAAACAGTTCTGGGATTCATACTTGCATGAACGTCAAAAACGTTAATTTATGAATGATCAATTAGGAATTTAGATTTGTAAAATATTTTATCATAATCAACTTCCTTATGGCTTTTGATTTTTGGGTCACCTCAGCGAAAGGCTCAAGTGACCTATTGTGATCCATTTTCCATCATGCATAAACGTTTCACTGTGTTTACTTCCCCTCAACTACTTGACGAATTTCAGCCACATTTTGTGGGAAGCGTCCTTTGGATTTGGAAAAACAAATTTGTGGATTTGGTGTTTCTGACCCATAACCCCAGTTATATCGAAGGCTGTGTGGTATATGCTGTCATGTCTCTGGGAAACTGCGTGTGTGTGTGTGTAACCAGGTGTTAAATTATTAATTATCAAAGATTTCAATTAAATATTAATTATAATATATTAAAGGAATGCTTAAGCAAGGCTTTTGGACTGGTATGCATATTCAAAGATATATAATGCACATTATTGCTGAATATCAACAAGTATATTATTATATTTAATTAATAAAACGGTTAAACCATTTAAGTGAATACGCCCTTTGGCGAGCTGGAATGAGCCTTAGAACTAGAGAAACACAATCTTCCTGATTTTTGCGGGATGATAAATAGTCATACATTGCAATGTTCTGTAATAATATACATCCCAGTAAGCCAGCAATAAGTACAATGTATATATTATTTTTCAATACAAAATAAAACACCATTGTTAAAGTGGCTACACAACAAGTGGAAATAATTAACTATGTTTTGTCCATGCATTAGCCAATGTATTGAAATGATACAGTGTTTTCTTAGTTAATTGGTCAATGCTGTTAGATGCTTCTACCTGTGATTCCTGATTGGCAGGTGTGTATTTGATTGGTAACCAGATGAGCCAATTAATTGACGCTGTCTAGACACAAATATACATACCGGTATTGTGTAATATTACCTGTCGCCCCTAAAATGGTAATGGGCATGGTTTATTACTGTAAATAGTTCTGTAAAACTATTGATTAAAGGGAGAGTAAACTAAAACATGAGCCGTATGTGTTAAAAAGATGCATACCCGGACCACTAACACATACTGACACTTTAACAAATGAAAAACGCGTAATTTTAGTGTTAATAAAAAACGTGATTATTCCTGCTAACTGGGGGCAGCCATTTTCTTTTTTCGAGGCGTCCGGTACAGCTAGCTTGGGGCGAAGTGACGTCAGCTCAGGACTGACTAAATCCTGTATGCACAGTGTAAACAAAAGCAGTAATTTTCGGCAAGGCGCTTCTCTTTGGTCAACCTGACTTGTAAAACAAAATAAATGACGTGATAATATAATAAACTATTTAACTAAATATATTTCAAGTTGCATTAACGGAACGAAGTGGGGTTATAGTATTTTTCCCTGTTAAATAATCCGAAGGAAAAATGTACACTTTAGACCTATTGGTATGCTATGTTGGAGCAAAAACGATAACCAACGATACCCAAGTGATAATGTTCTTTTCTTTGGTGTGGTGCGGTATATTATAGCATGCTCATATAACACGAAGGTTTCGGGCATGTCTTCCCCAGGGTTCGGTCTCTGGGAACTTTTCTTTGGGACTACGTTATTGGTCAGTTATGTGGTTTTAGACGGGAAAGTCTACTTGATCAATAGTTTTACAGAACTGTTTACAGTAATAAACCATGTCCATTTCTATTTTAGGGGCGACAGGTAATATTACACAATACCGATACGTATTTTTGTGTCTAGACAACGTCAATTAATTGGCTCATCTGGTTACCACTCAAATACACACATGCCAATCAGGAATCACACGTAGAGGCAACTAACAGCATAGACCAATTAACTAAGAAAACACCCCGTGTATTATTTCAGTGTGGAGGTTAATGCATGGACAAAACATGATGTATTTATTTCGACTTGTTGTGTAGCCACTTTGACAATAGTGGTTTATTTTGTATTGAAACATAATATATACCTATTGCTGGCTTACTGGGATGTATATTATTACAGAACATTGCAATGCATGACTATTTTATCATCCCGCAAAAACCAGGTAGATTTGTTTCTCTAGTTCTAAGACTCATTCCTGACGTTACGCGTTAAGTATTACGTAACCACCAGCTCGCCAGAAGGCATATTGACTGGAATGGAACAAAATGGCTGTGCCCGTTATATTTAATAGCCGTCACATTTAACCATTTTATTAATTAAATATAATAATATACTTGTTGATATTAAGCAATAATGTGCATTATATATCGTTGAATATGCAAAAGCCTTGCTTAAGCATTCCTTTAAGTAGACTTTCCCATCTGAAACCACAGAACTGACCAATTACGTAGTCACAAAGAAAAGAAAATTATCACTTGGGTATCATAGGTTGTCGTTTTTGCTCCAATGTAGCATATCAACAGGCCTAATAGTGTAAATTTTTCCTTTGAAATATTTAACAGAGAAAAATACTACAACCCCATTTTGTTCCGTTAATGCAACTTGAAATATATTTAGTTAAATAGTTTATTATATTATGGCGTCATTTATGTTGTTTTACAAGTCAGGTTGATCAAAGAGAAGTGCCTTGTCGAAAATTACTGTTTTTGTTTACACTGTACATACAGGAGATGGCCAGGAGCTGACGTCACTTCGCCCCAAGCTAGCTGTCCCGGACGCCTCGAAAAGAAAAGAAAATGGCTGCCCCAGTTAGCAGGAATAATCAAGTTTTTTTATTAACACTAAAGTTACGCGTTTTTCATTTGGTAAAATGTCAGTATGTGTTGGTGGTCCGGGTATGCATCTTTCCAGCACATAAGGCTCATGTTTTAGTTTACTCTCCCTTTAAGTATATTTTAACTAATTTGTAGGATTCGATCTTTAAATATAAAATAGTTACAGAAAGGTGTGTTGTCTATTTCATCGTTTGTGTTAGTAGTGGTAATTGTTTATTGTGTTGGGTTTGTTAGAGTTGTTGATTCACGTGCGATTATGACGCAATACTGATGACTCGACACCGAGACATGCACTGTAACGCCGCATATAGCGCGCGCCGCATATAGCACAACTGTGAACGTTATGCGGTGATTTTCAACGCATAAAGCACACGATGAGCTATATGCGGCAGCGTGCGCGGCATAAAGTGCACGTTAGCTATGTATGCGGCAGACATGTGCCTTAATCCCGCATAAAGCTCACTTTGTTTAATTTTAGCATTACGCACGCCGAAGGCGTGCCCGAGTGGGGGGATTTGGGGAGGGATAGCCTCCCCGTGAACATTTTGAAACTCAGAACGTCTGTAGATGTCTTTTCTGAGGCATTTTTTAAAGTCAATTTTAAGAGGTTATTTTATAGAACAATTACAAACAGCCTCGACCTATTCCTGGACTTCTTCTTTTTTTTTGCATTACGTAATGGGCGCTACGCCTTTGTATGTGTGTGTGTGTGTGTGTATATATATGTATGTATGTATGTATGTATGTATATGTATGTGTGTGTGTGTGTATATATATATATATACATATATTCTGTTTAAATTCTAATCATATTTCATTTAATGTTAGTGATGATATTGAAAAAATCAAACTGATGACTGAATGTCCGAAACAGGATATATGACTAAAAGAAATAGAATGTTTGGACATTCGAGACGTTTTTGTAATTATTGACTGCTGCTGCTGCTGCTGTTGCTGTTGTTGCTGCTGCTGCTCCCTCTCCTCCTGCTACTACTACTTCTGCTGTTACTTGTGCCGCTGCCACTACTACTACTGCTGATAATACTGCTGCAATAGTAGTAGTAGTAGTAGTAATGTAACAGGGTCAGCGTCCAAGTATTAATAACAACAACACGTCTTGTTTGGAAAACCTTTTTTACTCTCGTGGGAGAATCAATGTGTCAATGACAAACACCCTGCAAGATTAAAAATACACAGTATATAATAACAATTAGTTATAAGTTGATTATACAAATATTTTCCAAATCTTCAATTCATCATAAAAACAAATCATAAATCATAAAAATATTACAGTTAAATAGTTAACTGCATCTGTTACATATTTGACGGTTCACACCTATAAACAATAATAAAATACTATTTCAAAGGGAGATAACCACTAAAATAAATGGTTGGCATGGAATGAATATATTACCCTAATTAGATGTAAATAAATTACAAGTGAATATGTTGTTTTTAATAATTTTAAACTAAACTATTAAACTAATTTGTACCTCTAAATGTAATCTGTCCTGTCAAAATCCCATATCCATCATGTCTACTGTCAGTGTGATTTGTGAAAAGCATGCAGTGCTATTATCCAATCAGATAAAGGATACCTGACTAAGAGAACTATTAAAATAAATGCTATTTGGCAGACAACTATATCTGACAAATACCTAAAACATAATATTAAAAATAGCCAACTATATACACTTAATATTACTAACATATCACCTGCCACACACTCCCCCCCCCCCCCCCCCCCCCCCCATCGTGAAATGACGTCCCCGTCATATAGCATCACCGGTGACCAGGCTCAGAATAGCATGGCTAACTTCTGACTGTGTAGTGAGCACTCCCTCAGCTAGAATAGACCTGAGGTAATTGGCTCTTACAAACCAGTCAGGTTGTGACACTGCTGAAAATACATAATCTCCACCAGTCATCCACGTAGGTTGTGTGCGCCGTCGACTAGACCTTCGAGGTGGAGTAATCTGAGTATCTTCCACAACAATGTCATTTCCACCCGGATCAGGATCTACATCCACAAGATGAGTTGGCAGTTCGTCAGATACTTGCTCATTCGAAACATCTTCCGATATCTCTGACACAGCATCTTCCGATATCTCTGCATCTCCTTCTAAAACCTCATCCCCAGCACTAATGTCCTCTCTGCTCATCCTGTACTGCTTCCACTTCAGTCGGCCTATCAGCTGTAATATCAGCTGACACTGAAGTTTCGGATGGGTATGTGGAGATTATAACCAAATCATCATCCCCAGACTCATCACTGTCAACCACAGGAGTAGCTTTAATTTCAGTGCTATCCGTTAATGAAGATGTTAACGTTCTATTCCCCCTTGGTTTAGGAACTGGCGCCAAAGGTTCTTGGTGAGGAATGGATCCTATGGGAAGTAATAAGTTTCTATGTAGTGTTCTCTTGCGATCATCTCCATTTCCCTTTCCAACGATAAAAACTGGAATGGATGGATTTAGTTGCTTCTGAACAATGTACACATCTTCTTTCCACTTATCCGATAGCTTGTGCTTACCATCAAAAGCAACCATCAAAAGCAACAATCTTCACTAGCACTCTTATCTCCTGGCTCTAACACTGCAGCTCTAGCTTTCTGGTCATAATAAAGCTTCTGTCTTTCTTGTGACTTCGTGACTGTAGTGGAGGCTAAATCATAGGCATGCTTTAGACGTTCTCGTAATTCTGCATTGTATGCTGTAACAGATTTGGACTTCTTTGGCTCCATATCCAATCCAAAAGCTAGATCTATGGGTAGACGTGGTTCATGCCCAAACATCAGTGAGAATGGAGAGTAACCTGTAGTCTCATGCCGTGTACAATTATACGCATGAACTAAAGGACCTACATGTCCTTTTCAATTCTTCTTGCTGTCCGGGTCTAGAGTTCTGAGCATGTTGCAGAGTGTCCTATTAAAGCGTTCACACATCCCATTACCCATTGGGTGATAGGGTGTGGTTCTAGACTTGTCCATCTGCAACATGGCACACAACTCTTGCATCAGTTTCCCTGTAAAGTTAGCTCCCTGATCGGAATGAATACGTTTTGGAATCCCATAGTGAACTACAAAGTTGTTGAAGAATGTCTCTGCCGTAGTCTTTGCAGTCATGTTCTTAGTGGGATAGTCCTGCGCATACCCGGTGAAATGGTCTGTAACTACCAAGACATACTGCTGCCCTCCTTTCGATGGTTCTAATGCCAGGAAATCCATACAGACAAGTTCCAGTGCATGTGATGTTTCTATACTGACCAAAGGTGCTTGACTTGTGGGAGTCTTTCTGCATAGACAAGGCACACAGTTGTGTACATGTTCCTCAACATCTTTGGTCATTCCTGGCCAGAAAAAGCGGTCTTTAATGAGTGACAATGTTCTGTCTCTGCCCGGATGTCCAACATTATCATGTAGACTGGTCATAGTCACAGATCAGATCTACTGGGGAAGAACCAGTCGTTCACGTGTTTAACCCATCCACTTCAGTAATTCGGTACAAAACACCACGCTTAAGTCTGAACTGTTGAAAGGTCTTCAAAAGTCCAATCATCTCCTTGTTTCCAGCATACTGCTTTCTGTCAGGTCTGGTTCTATTCGTCAGGTGTCCAATTACTGTGGCAAGTGTTGGATCCTTGTTTTGGGAACGTCTCCATTCACGAGCATTCAGTTCACACTTGTCATCTGTAATATTTACATCATCAAATCCATCAACATCAATGGACAAACACAAACTTTCTACTAAATTCGAAACACAAGTAGACTTACAAATTGTTTCAATGGAATCCTTTGACAAACTTTCCATTTCTTGTGAGTCATCTGTGTATTCTGGCAATCTTGACAAAGTGTCCGCATCAGCATTAGCCTTACCTGGTCTATATCTGATACTGAAATTGTAATTAGCCAATCACCGATGCCCAGTGGCGTCAAGACGAGCAGAAGTCAATATGTAAGTTAAAGGATTGTTGTCAGTCACCACAATAAAATCATGTCCATATAAATAGTCGTGAAATTTTTCTGATATTGCCCATTTCAGACATAAAAATTCCAATTTGTGAGCTGAATAATTCTTTTCAGAACGGCTCACTCCTCTACTGGCATAGACAATGTCTTAAAAGTCCATCTTGTTTTTGGTATAATACAGCTCCTAAACCTTGAGCACAAGTGTGAAGTTCAAATGCTTTAGTATAGTCTGCATATCCTAATATGGGTGGAGAAGACAGTCTGCTCTTTAAGTGTTCAAACGCCTCTTCCTGTTCTTGTCACCATTTCCAATGCACCATATCAGAAGCTTGTCTTCTTGACTTCTTAGAAGTGGACTTCGGCATAAGTTCATTTAACGACTTGGCAATCTGCGGAAAAATTTGGTACAAATTTTCTATAATAACCTGCAAACCCAAGTAATTTCCTCACCTCTTCTGGATTAAGTGGGGTAGGCCATTGTCTGATTTTATCCACCTACTCCGGATCCGCTTCTATGCCATCTGCAGTAAGAATATACCCGACATACTTCACTCATTGCTTGAATAGATTGCATTTCTTTGGAGCAAGCTTCAAACCACAGTCACAAAGTCGTTGAAACACCATCTCCAATCTCTGGACGTGTTCTTCATAAGACTTCGAAAAGACAATCAAATCATCAGTGTAAATCATACAAATGTTGAGATGCAATTCATCAAGACAAGTTTCCATCAGACGCTGGTACGTTGGCAGAGCATTGGACAATCCAAAGGGCATCCTGTTAAACTCATAAAATCCTAGAGGCCCAACTGTAAAAGCGGTCCGTTCTTTATGGGTTTCCTCAATTTCAACCTGATGATATCCGCTTTTCATGTTAAGAACTGAGAAATATTTCATGCCTCCTAAACAATCCAAAAGTTTGTCAATCCGTGGCAATGCGTAGGAATCCTTGATGGTTCGATTATTCAACTGTCTATAATCAATACACATTCTAAGCTTACCATCTTTCTTCTTTGCCAATATAACATTCGAAGCCCATGGACTGTGCGATCGTCGAATAACTCCAGCAGATAAAAGTTGTTGTAAGTGACTCTTTACCTCTTCAAACATGGATGGAGGAATCCGTCTATGTCGTTGTTTGAATGGAGTAGTGTCATACAAATCAATTCTCTGCCGAACTTGCCCAGAGTAACCAAGATCTTCATCGTTTTTGGAGAATATATCGTGAAACGTTTGAACAAGATTTATTCCTTGTTCCACCACCTCCTGAGTAAGACCATTTTTCTCGATCCCAACCTGATCTAACAATGTTGGTACATCAATCGGCTGTTGAGTTGGTGGATCCTCTAAAGTCACTGGGTGTAGTTCGCAAAGCAGCGCTCGTGGTGGAATAATTACCGTTTGAGATGTTACATTACAGATATGAACGTCAATAATGTTCACATTCTCACTGTCAAAATTGATAATAGTAGGTTCAATATCAATGTCGTTGAGAATCAATGAGAAGTGCACAAATCTTCGGCGATCTCAGAACTTTATCCACGTGATCTCTTACAATCACTCTACTGTTGGGAGGAATAAAAATGTTTTGATCTTCTGCATTTCTTACTAAACCCAAACGCCAATCTTTCCTTATCCAAGTTCTTCTACTACAACACCATACTTCTGTAAGCCAAGTACCAAGTAATAAACAATGGAGCTTTTTGCAGAAATCTGTTTCCATGTTTAGCCTTGCATTCTGCTATCAGACAACTCAAGATATTAGTACCCAGCAACACAGGCACACGAGCGTTATACTTAGTATCAGGGACAATCAAAAACAAACAAGGTACACATCCCACATCGATACCACCACCAGTAATAGCAAGTTGAACCTCCACAAAACCCTTATATGGAAGGTTTTCTCCTCCAGCACATTCAATGTTGAGAAGATCCCCAACAGGTTCCAAAGGGATATGCTGCAAATGAGTTATAAAAAATGATTCTGAAATAATAGAAACTGTGACCCCTGTATCTAGAAGAGCACACACTGGTACCCCTTCAATAGATACTTCTAGCTCGTTAGCTTGGCCAACTAACCCATCTGACACTCGATTCACTGTAGGGCATGCTGTGGAACCTATGGTCGCCGGGAGTTTAAAGGTCGGCGTAAATGATCCAGTCGCACTCTGCAGCCTAACGCAATGTGTCCTGCGTAACCACACCGGTAACACACTGGTTCCAGATATTCATAACTTGCATCACCTGCACCCTCCAACTTATTTCCATTTGGAAAAGATGAAGCAGGCTCATTGCTTCTAGTTGGAAATGTCTTAGGTCTACTGTTGTCCATGTTCTGTGACATCGGTCTCTGTCCATACTGATGACTGTCATAAGACCTAGGTTCACGGCTGAAGGGTTTCCTACCACCTCTATTTTTGTTGTATGGTGAATTGTATCTGGACTGGCTTGGTGGAATCTGAAACTGGTGTTGGTGAACAAAAGCAGAATCTTGTTTATGTTTTCAAATCTGAAATCTGGCTACAAAGATCCTGTACCACTGAAGTCAGTTTATCCAAATCAGTGCGTGTCACAGCTTCTGTTGATGCTGCCATCTTCACTGAAGCTGGTTTCTTGGATGAAGATGATGCCGTGGCTGCAGCAACCGAGTTACTCTTCATGTCATACTCAATTTCCCTCAAAGCCATCCTAAGCACATCAAAGGAATGTATGCTGTCAAATTTATGACCAGAAACAACCTTCAATTCCTGTACCAATCCGCTCCATAGCATATTCCTCAACATTTCATCCTGCTCTGGCAATGGAATTGGATGATGCTCGGTTACCTTAGACAACAGGTTTTCTAATCGACAACCCCAAGTTGCTATATCCTCTTCAGCACCCTGACTCGCATTGTAGAATTGTGCCATCAAAGCTTCTCTGCACTGCACTGTCCCAAAAATACTTCTAAGTTTCACCAAAATATCTGAAATAGAAGCTTTAGGACCCAACCGCATAGCCACCCGAGCGGCTTCCCCTCTCAGTGATTGTCTGATTGCCTGACTAATTACCTCAGAAATGTAAGTCTTATCCTGAAGTAAACAATCAACTTCATAAGTCCACAAGTCAAATGAAGTATCTTTTCCCTGTCCATCTCCACTAATGAAGGATAATTTTGGAAAACGAGGAAAAGCAACAGCAGATCCCTTGGATAGGGGTAAAGGATCCTCAATCTTGACAGTCGGCTCCTGTTGTTGAGACATACCTTGAATCCACGCTTTTAATTCCTCAGGTGTATCATATTTAGGCGCCAAACTCATCTTATGAAATATACTGATCATTTCCCCTATCTCTTGCTGATTAAGTTCCATGATTGCAGATCAGTGTGTTAACAATCAACAGAATATAAATAATTCCCAAATAAGTAATACCATAAAACTAATTCAAAATCACTACATAAATAAGAAAAACCAAGTTTAGTGTTGTGAAAATAAACAGTTATCTTATGTAACTGAACAAATTCACCAATAGGATTATGAAATCAACAAATTATGAAATCATAAAACTCTTTGTCCCAAATGAAGATATAAAATATCTCAAACTAAGACAAACCAAAGTCCAACCATATATATATATATATGCCAGTGAAATCCAGATTAAAATGAAATAAAATTTGGTTCCTGAAAAAAACAACTAATTACCATCTATCTATCATCAGCTAATGACAGATTTACAACCAACACACATCAGCAGAAACAACAAAAATAAGCAAGCAAATATATTCAAACTTCTAAAATCATATCAACACCAAATCTTAATAAAAGTAACAGTTCAGTTATTCAATTTAAATAGAACACAATCAGAAAAGTAGCAACTAATCGCAATATAAAAATGTCCTGAAAAAAACATATCACAAAGAGAGAAAAGCAGTCTTACTGACAAATGTATGAAAGGGCAGACCTCTAAATAAGAAAGGGGAGGTAAGTAATGAAAAGATAAGGGGGTGGGGGGATAACCAATGGAAAAATAAAGGAGAGGTAACTAATGAAAAAAATATATACCTGATAGGCAAATAAGCAACAACTGGTTGATTTATATAAATAAATTTAACTGGGGACAAAAAAAAACCCAATAACACTAATTGCAATGTGTGAACCACCTGAAAACAAGATGGATTAACACTTTAAAAAAAAAAAAATATAAAAAAAAATATAAAAAAAAAAAAAAAAAAAAAATATATATATATATATATATATTATATATATATATATATATATATATATATATATATATATAAATATATATATATACAATGGACAAAACTGTGAAATTATTTCCAAACAAGCAACAACAATATAATTAATATTTGTCAGAATGTATGAAAACAAAAAATCAAGAACACTTTATTGGAATAATATTATGTAAACCAGCTAACAGCAATGTATTACATCATAAAAAAATACAATGGACTAACTGACAAAACTGTTTGAAATTAACTCCAAAGGAACAACAATATACCTAATATTTGTCAGTCATGTATGGAAAAAAATTAATATGCAGAGTGCATGTACATTAAATGCTAGAATAATAATAGTATGAGCTCATATAAAAATAAAAACAACCCCAAAAATAAATATGAACAAGCAGAATTAAAAAAAAAAAACAGCAACAAAATTACAGATATGCCGCCAACTGTTGTAACATGGTTTAGCTAGCTAAATACCGTTCAAAGTCCTTGTATCACGAAAAGGTCAGTAGTTAACATTTGTTAAGTTCCCAACGATGTTCTGTCATCCAAACGAAAGAAGTCCCTGCGTCGGCTCCATTTTGTAATAGGGTCCAAGTATTGATAACAACAACACGTCTTGTTTGGAAAACCTTTTTTACTCTCGTGGGAGAATCAATGTGTCAGTGACGAACACCCTGCAAGATTAAAAATACACAGTATATAATAACAATTCGTTATAAGTTGATTATACAAATATTTTCCAAATCTTCAATTCATCATAAAAACATAAATCATAAACCATAAAAATATTACAATTAAATAGTTAACTGCATCTGTTACATATTTACCGATTCACACCTATAAACAGGTCAGGTCAGGTCATAGGATTTTACGTGCACATTCAGAACAAGCTGTTGTAGCGCACGCCTGTCATGACAGGAAAGGTGGGGGGAGAGAAGGGACCGCCTGCACTGACAGATGCAAGGGAGCACCAGAAGCCCGACCAAGTCAGTAGCAGGCGGGGGTGGGGGGGGGGGGGGGGGGTGCTATGGAATTTTGAATGGAGCAATTATATGCCAAAGAGAAAAGGTGCGCAATTTTGAATGGTCGGTCAAAAAGTAATTGGCAGACCTAGTATAGGTTTTCACATTAGTGAATCGAGAATATCTATAAACAATAATAAAATACTATTTCAAGGGGAGATAACCACTAAAGTAAATGGTTGGCATGAAATGAATATATTACCCTAATTAGATGTAACTAGATTGCAAGTGAATATGTTGTTTTTAATAATTTTAAACTAAACTATTAAACTAATTTGTACCTCTAAATGTAATCTGTCCTGTCAAAATCCCATATCCATCATGTCTACTGTCAGTGTGATTTGTGATCATGAAAAGCATGCAGTGCTATTATCCAGTCAGATAAAGGAGACCTGACGAAGAGAACTATTAAAATAAATACTATTTGGCAGACAACTATATCTGACAAATACCTAAAACATAATATTAAAAATAGCCAACTATATACACTTAATATTACTAAAATATCACCTGCCACAGTAACAGCAGTGCTCGGCAGCAGCAGTAGTAGTAGCGATGGAAGTACCATATGCAACAGTAGTAGCAGCAGCAGCACCAACTGCAGTAGTAACAAACAGGTGATCAGTAACAGCAGCAGTTAAAGTAGCAGCAGCGGTAGTAGCAACAGCAACGCTGGTAGTAGTAGTACTGGATTTGGTGTGATTTCTTGTCTTGATAAACACTTGTATAATGATCTTTCGTTACACAAACTAGTTGGAAACAGGGCCTAATTTCACAAAACATCGTAAGCCTAGTTTTGAATGTAAACGTAAATCTACGACTAAACCACAGTTTTTATTACTATTATAGTACAACAAATATAGTTAAAAGTACACATATTGTATTTTATTTTGTCCTTAAATTGCTCCATCTTCTGTAATGATGTAATTTTCGGTGTGAAATAGATGCCAAACACATGTAAATGAATGACAGGTATAACTGCTATTCGTAGACGTAAACATACGTCGTTTTGTGAAATAGGCCCCAGGACATATTGGCGTCTGGAACGATTTTTTGTTTCCGCTAACCCTACATACCCTATTTTGTACCCACCCATACTCTACACGTTTTTAGGAAATGAATGACCAAACGTGTTTTCATGCATAAATATTTTATAATCATTGCAGATATTATAATTCACTTAGAAATTGACATTTTGACTTAGAAATTGCCATTTATTTATAGATATATACAAACAGACTTATTTAATTTATAAAACTGTTTTGTTTACAGTTTGCCTTTGACCATGAAAACTTGTTTTAACAAAAATTATTATACATACCTTCATGCCCTATTTTTTAGCACGTTAGCAGAAACAAAACATTTAATTTTAGCTCACTTGAGCACTAAGTACTCTTTTTCCCCCTATCCAGGCCACTTTTATTCATTGGACCACTAGTCTACCAGTGATATTTATTATTATGGCCACCTTCGAAGAAGCGGGGATATATTGCTTTGCTCATGTTGGTCGGTATGTTGCGTCGGTAGACAAGATGGTTTCCGATCAATAACTTGAGAACAGTTGGACCTAGGATCCTTAAACTTGATATTAAGGTTGGACATGACCTATAGATAACCACTATCAATTTTGATGTCGCTATGTCAAAGGTCAAGGTCACAGTGCCCTTGAGAAGATAAGCGCTTTCTTATCAACGGATGGATCAAGAATCTTCATTTACTCTTTATGCGGAATGGCCATGCCTTTTTGCCGCATACAGCTATATCTTGGTGTGTGCTATATGCAGCGAGCGCTATATGCGACGTTACAATGCACTGCGTGCTTTTGGACTACGCCCTTTATAAGTATATTTTCCTAATTGTCATATGATGATCAGCTTTCATCAGAAGCAGACATTTATAATTTCTTCAGTTATCTTTTGTACTTAATATTCTACACAGAATAAGAAGTGGTTTTATTTTTATAATATATGTTGTACACTGCATTTCTAGTGTCTAAACAAATAGACATTGCGGATGTCTGGTAAGACTTATTTATTTTGCAATAGTATCTGAGATTGATATTCAGACACTGACTGTCATCGTTAGTGATAATTTCTCTTAATTTTTCTAGGGAAATTTGAGTGATGTTATATTAAGATAATTCAGTTATTGAATAATACATGCGAAGCTTGTTTTCAAAACGCTATATATCTATTTAGCTCAATTTGAGAGAGAGAGACAGACAGACAGAGACAGGCAGACAGACAGATACATAGAGAGAGAGAGAGAGAGAGAGAGAGAGAGAGAGAGAGAGAGAGAGAGAGAGAGAGAGAGAGAGAGAGAGAGAGAGAGAGAGAGATTTCTGAAATGTTACATAGCGTATAATACAGGAGGCGCAGTTATAACATCCCATTCATTGTGCTGACATTACATTTTGCCAGAAACTGTATTGTCATATCATTTAATTGTACTACCATCGGTAATCTTGTATGATTAACTAAAAAATCTTTATAGTATACTGACCTGTATCACTAGTATCATTGTAACAGAGGTAACATTTTCTTCTGTCACGTAGCAATTACAATTACAATATGTTCATATTTCAACCTTCCAACACTTCTGTAGTCGTAACCAATACATGTAAGGAAACATTTGTGGTAGCTGAAGAAATTCCGACTCCATGAGCTAAGAATATCTATATTACAAACTGGCAGCTTTGGCGGATTCATTCACCGTCGGCTGTGAATTTACCAGATATGTTAAGCCGACGTTTGTTAGCTTTTACACATTCAGTGGCAAGCCAAATGAAGTCCAGTTCATCAGTTTTATGTTGGTGTATGTGCAACAGCATACCATGGTTAACACGTTTCTGGGTCATTGTGGAACGCAGCCACGTTTTTGTGCGTCACAGGGCGTTGAAACTTCTTTCGCTCACTGTATTTGTTGCAGGAAGCAGTAAGATCAGTTTCACAAGGAGAACAACTTCACTCAGCAATGTCCTCATTGGAAGATCCAGTTCCTTGATACACTGTAATAGCTTGTATATGTCATAGGTTTGTTTCAGATCATTTGGAAGGATCGATCGGAGCATTATGATATGGTCTTTAAAAATCTGAACATGTCTATGTCACAATCGTAGAGCTCGGATATTTGACGGATGAGTTCATCTAAGTGAGTGGTATCTGATCTGGGATCTTTATGATTCAAGTAGCACTTCTTGCAGGGTCTGGTAAATGTTGAAACCAGACTGATCAAATCTTTCGGTGATTCCAGTAATGAGGCGATCTAAGACATCATAGTGACTCTGTTTGTAATATGACTGAACATCACTGGAATTCAGGCTTACCATCTCCATTTTCATACCGAATGGGACGTTTTCTTTTTCGTGGTAATGACGGTTCTTGAACATCAACTGACTCCCTAGCTTTCTCTATTCCCTGCCACAATGTATTAAACCCTTCAACACTTTTGAGATCATCTAACGTCTTTACCGTGGACATAGCTAGCTTATGACCTTCTGCTGATGATAGTTGGGTGCCTTGAAACACCTTAGCTAAATTGTCAGTGGCCAAGAACGGTTGCACCCAAGTGTATACCAAAGAGGTAAATTAAAATACACAACAAAACAAAATTGATCATTATATATTTATTTAGCCATATAACATGTTAAAGTGCTAAGCTAAACATTACTGCAGAATACATGAGGTAGAGAGTAACCAATGATTGTTTAATTAAAAAGCTTAAGACTATAAAGCAAACTGACTGCTGATCTTAACAAGTGTACATGTATTTATTAAAATGTAACGAGCAAGTTTGTATATTATAAGCACAAAATGATTTCTTCACGTGCAGATCATCTGCAGATGTATACCAACACCATGTTAAATGCAGTTCTATCTAGCTTATAACGCTCCAAACAATGGCCAAACATAAGCTACAAGTGAATGTGCATGTACTTTGTTTATCTTGACTTACTTCAAGAAAGGAACTGAGCCAACTGTGATGTTGCCTGCAGTTTTGTGTTTAATGAATGAATGAATGTTTAACGACACCCCAGCACGAAAAATGCATCGGCTATTGGGTGTCAAACTATGGTAATGCAAACAAATAAGGTGATGATCGACATCAATATAAAAATTCAAGATTTAAATAAAAACAGTGTAAAGAACTGTACAAGAATACAAATATCACAGATAGATACTGACTTTTACTCAAAATTTCAATTTGTGCTGTATTGGCCATTCTCAAAGAGAATGTTACACCCCTGCACCACGGTGAGGTTACAGCACGCGCAGGGTTTTTTGTGTTTAGTGACAAGTGTAAATAGCGCAGATAAGCGTCAGAGGACCACCCCCCTATCGCCTTAATGAGTTCCCCTGACACACCTGCCCGGAAAGCCCAAGTGACACCTCCTCTCCTGAAGCTATGCCCTGTGTATCCCTGGTTATCCAAATTAGCAAGTACCAGAACCCTGCGCAGCTGCGTGAGAAACACTGAGTGTGTGACTGGTGGAAAGTGATGTAATGTTGGTAGTGTAAACAAAGGTGCTGATGTGGGTGCTGGAATCCACTGAACCGTGGCTTTGAACGCCCATACAGGACACAGTGGAGAATGTGGGAGAGCTACTAGTGGGACAAAATAATTTGCAGTTCCAAATTGGTTAGTTTTGGAGTATTTTAATTGTACAAGTAATCCGAAATCAGTAATGACAACATCTTTCCTCCAAAGGTATTTCTCAGGACGTAACTGTGCAAAAGTGGGAGGTATGAGGGTGGATTTGCGAGCCATGAGGAAAAATGCAAAGATATATATATATATATATATAGCAATACATTGTACAATCTAAAGGTTGTGTATGAGACATCACTTGCCAAAACCCCATCAATTGTGCCGGGCCGATTGCCCATGTTTGTAATGGTTGGTGAAACATACCCTTTGAAATTCCTCTGAAAGTAAGTTTCAATTAAAAAAAAACTTGTAGAAGGGAAAGGGAAACCATGGTACAAGTGCCACAATTTAACACCATTCATGTAATTTTGTAAAGAGGTACCTGAGACAAATGAACAACTCAAAAACTGTAAATACAAACATAGTGTCTGAGTTGAAACCGGAGTTGCACTCAACTTAAAGTAATTACAAAACATTAAATATGTCTGTCACTGTGTCCGGAGTTTCGTATATGTTCTTGCAGAAAAGGCAGATGCCCGAGTTTGTCTCACCAGCAACTGGTAATCCCCTGAAATTACCAAAATTCATTTAGTTCAAATAAGTCCAATGTCACACAACGCTCAACCAAGTCATCACGATTCATATATTCAACAAATTTGTTAAAACTGTCCAACGAGTAGCACAGAGCATTCTGATGCCAACAGTACCAGTAGTTACATCTGCCTTTATTTTTTCAAATATTCTGTCACGACGTGGCGATTGTTTAATAAGTTTTGATACTTTGTATGTTGTGTCCAGAGTATCATTCATTAATTTACACTTTCTAATAGAATCCTGGTAGGTCAAATTCAGTGAATGAGCATAGCAATGAAGTGATATTGCTCTTCTCTCTTTCTGTAGTATTTGAGAGGACACACCTTTTCGTTTTCCAGCCATATTTGAGGAACCATCATAAGTTTGCCCTGGACAGTTCTCCAATTTCAGAAGGACATCTTCGAGAACATGGAATATATGGTCAGCTGTCAATGATTCTAAGTTATGAAGGCCAACAAAGTTCTCATGAGCAATACAGTCATCATCAACCCAACGTAAGCACACTACTAACTTTTCCAGGTTGCTTATTGTCTGTTATTTCATCAAGCATTACTACAAAATGTGTATTGTCTTTATCTGAAGCATATCACTACAAATCTGGAGTACTGTGTATTGTCTTTTGTCTGAACCACTGCAGAATATGGGTCATCTAATACACGTAAACTATTTTTCTATAGGCCAAAATCTGGAGTACTAAATTTGTGTTCTGTAAACTTCCGGTGACAAAAGTATTGTGCAGTGATCTGCGTCCCGGTCGGTCTAACCACTTCAGAATCACTGATGGCAGCCTTCATCTAGAAGTAAAAAAACACGAACCGTCTGTCATGAACTCGAATGAAGTTGCTATCTACGTCGCACGTCAATTCAACGTCCACAGAAACTCCAAAGGCAAATATCAACAAAACAACC
Organism: Gigantopelta aegis; assembly: GCF_016097555.1. Lineage (NCBI taxonomy): Eukaryota > Metazoa > Mollusca > Gastropoda > Neomphalida > Peltospiridae > Gigantopelta > Gigantopelta aegis. The sequence continues at coordinate 68,035,939 of NC_054702.1, forward strand.
AGGTCATTGTGACAACCCCTCGGATTGTTTGCGAAACAGTAATAAATTTGTGAACGGTGGATTTCTCATGGCGTTATGGATGTGTGAACTTCACTCTGGACCCCCTCTAATGATGTGTCTCATTTGCATATGGCAGGTGCGCCCTTTTCATGGACTATTGCTCGTTTCCATACATTCGGACCTTTCTCTTTCCATGTTATAACGTTTCATACACGGCAGTAAACACTTATCATCAATTGTATTTTGTGTGTCACAATAACTTTTGCCTTTTAGTATATTTCTGACTCCGACGCCTTTGAAAAGTCTCCTCGAAAAGGAAGGCCTTGTCGGACCAGAAATTGAATGATAATTAAATTTTCAATAGAACTGCACGGTTTTCTTTTTTTTTGTGGCAGCATTCACAACAGACAGCATGTCGCCAACATCTTTATTGGATGCTCCATGCGTTTGGAATCTAATAGTTGCTTTGGGGCGGGACGTAGCCCAGTGGTAAAGCGCACGCCTGATGCGCGGTCGGTCTAGGAACGATCCCCGTCGGTGGGCCCATTGGGCTATTTCTCGTTCCAGCCACTGCACCATGACTGGTATATCAAAGGCCGTAGTATGTGCTGTCCTATTTGTGGGATAGTGCATATAAAAGATCCCTTGTTACTAATGGGAAAATGTGGTAGGTTTCCTCTCTATGACTGTCAAAATTACCATATGTTTGACATCCAATCTCCGATGATTAATAAATCAATGTGCTTTAGTGGTGTAGTTAAAAAAATAAACTTCTTCTAATAGTTGCTTTCTTCCAGTTTGAAAACTCTGTTTTCACGAATGCGTCGTCCTTGAAGGGAGTTTTGAGATGGCCAGTCTGATCGGCAATAGCACACATATGACACAGAACTTTGTCGCTTTTTGTATCATAATGAATCCAAGCCCACTGTCGACACCAGTCAGGCCTGAAACGTCTACATTTCCTTCCTCTGTTGGTGACAAGAAAAATATATTGCTCGTTTGGATGATTGTACATTACTGAGGTCTCGTCCTGGCCTCACTTTCTGTAACAGGGACGTTTTCATGCACATCATGATTTGGTTTGGTTTCTGTAACGGGGACGTTTTCATGCACATCAAAGTTTGTGTCCGATTCAGTGTCAGATTGTCTTAACAAGTTCAATTAAGTCAAATGGATCAGACCATTCATCAGAATTAGTTTCATTTCCCATGGCTTGTAACTTACTGGAAACAAAATGATCAACGGCAAGATGAAATTATTATTCCACCATTCAAAATGCATTGTCATACGCTTTTTAAGTTTCACAAACGTTTTAATTATCTGCTGCAGGCGTAAATGTGTGTGTGTGTGTGTGTGTGTGTATGTGTGTGTGTGTGTGTGTTAGTTGGGGGAAACTGCTATCAAACCTAATAAAAGAAATTGTATTAACGATATGGGATCCCATATATTACAAAATTCCATACACTCACTTGCGATCCCAGCTAAAAATTGTTATTGCCAAGTAGCTGATGGAATACATTATGTATAGGGACAAATTATGTTTGTATGTTTAGATATTCAGGTATAGTTTATGTACCGTTTAGTGCGCGCGATTCTACGTGCGACTACCTTAGAATTTTGTAAAGGGCTGTCCATATAGTATGTATGCACTGACGGGGGAGGAGGGGTCCTGTCCAATGTTTACACTGTGCGTACACGGGAGGGGGGGGGGGGGGGGCAGGATAGATGCATAGTACGAAAAGACACAAGCCATCGATAACGACAGCATGGCGTCCGGAGGTTGTAAAATAACATGGGTATGTATTGCCATTTTATTCATTTCTTAGTCAATAGTTTCATAAAACACTTTCCCTTTTCTTTTTATGTCAAAGCAAATCCATAATATTGGCAAAAAACGTCATGGTAATAATACAGTGCACAGCTGTGGGATTTGTGAGGGGTGAGGTCATAGAATCATGGATATTTCTGTATTATATTCTCAGCCTAGTATCTAATATACGCTTGAGGTGACCTTGGTAATTTAGGTCAAGGTCATGGCATAGTCATTTGATTACTCAAGGTCATCAAAAATAAAATTCAAAACGATGCCTGTGAACAAAATTAAAGCAATTTATATCTTAAAATGACCACAACCTACATATATATGTACTTGCAAAAAACAATCTGTCATGTTGTCGTTATCAATCGATGATGGGTGTCATCGGTGATGACTACAAAATTCTCAATAGCATCAGCTGCCAGTCAGTTTCTCACAATTAGATTTTACAAGTTATGTACTTATGTTCCACAAGACCCACCACATTTGCACATTGAAGTACACTTCAGCCCTGTCAATTTGCATTTGCAATGTGTGTGACACCAAGGTTGAGCTTTGCAACTGCATTTGACAAATTCTCTGCAGGCCTTTGCTGCTTTTGGCAAGAGGGTCCAAATTGGCATCCAAGAATCTTCATGTTTTGTCCAGCCATAACCCTGGGGATCTGACTGAAGACAATCGGTCCAGATGCTTGCTTGGTACTGTGCCCTGTTGCCATGTTGCAGTAATGCAGCCTGGATTGGAGGTAGACTCTATTCCATGTGTTGATTTTGAGAAGAGCTCTTGTCTCAAGTCATTTACGCTGCTCTGGTTGGTGGTCTTATCATACAGAATGCATGTGAATCGTTCCAGTGAAGCAAATATTGCCATTTCCAATTCAGTGATCTAAACCGGATGGTCAGCCATGTGGCAGAATGACTCAGTGACACTTGGATATGACTCCCAGGCTTCCCAGGCATTTTTCTCCCCCTTTCCAAAGAATTGCAACGTAGTATCGGATCCTGTTATAGAGTGGAATACAGGTAAGGCTCGACTCAAATTTCCAAGCTTCCTGCAGATGCCATTGATGGAATAGTATTAAAACCATTTTTCAGAACAAAATACTACCCACAGTTCAACATCAGGGTGACTTGATTTAAAAGTGAAGAATATTCCAATGAGTATGATGATGACATCTGTGTCAGCTGTTCATACAAGGATCATCTTGACACCTTTCTCAAGAGCGTCACTGATATGGATGCACATCCTCGAGTCTGTCTCTTCATGAGTACAGGGTCTCATGGGGTGCTTGGAGCCAACTGAGATAACTGATTCTCCCTAGGTGATGTAGACCTCTTTTCCTGGTGGAAACTTGTGAAGAGCTGTCTTCTCAGTCAGGAGATTGAAGAGCTCTTCTTTGTTCTTTGGATCTCGCAAGAAATCTTTGAACTTTGAAGGCAGTTTGGATTGACCTCGAACCTTGGTTCTTGTTCCCTTTCCTCTCTTTTCTCTAGTTGACCCTTCAGGCTGTCAGGCTGGTATCTGTCCCACACAATGTCGATCCTGTCACTATTGTCCATCTGATTTATGATCCATGTGATAAAAATCTTCTCACAGTGCTCATGAAATGTTGAGATCTGACAAGTTGGAAGGAGATGAACTATGACAGCACCATCAAATACCTTGGCATCGAAGGACACTGGAGTTTCAGCCTGAGATTCTGTGTGAAAAAAATGTCAGTTGATCTGACATTTTTGTTGGCAGCTGAAGCTTCTCGTGGTCTGATAAAGATGGTGGCCATGGGTGGTTCTCATGTGAGAAACACTCACCGGGATCAATATCTCTGAACATGCTTGCAATATAAAACTAACCAAAGAGAGTGCAGTCACTATTAAGACTGGCCATCGCTTGCTTTGCTTTTGTAGATCCTGATGCCTGAGGATGCTTAAAAGGGGGCAGAGAGTTCTTCTTGATTGGTTCATGGATTGACACTACTCTGTCAATGATGACATCTTGACATATTTCTTGTACTGACTTTGACCTTTTTTCCTAATTCCTTTCACTGTTGCGAGTGTCCAGAGTTGATAGTTCAGGACATTCATCAAAACATTGATTGCACATTTGTTCAATGGCCTCATACAGACTTATCACCTGTGCTTTGAAGGTTTCTTGAGTTGTGGGACCTTGCTCATGGTTATCAACTTCCAGTAACGTCATCGTCGATGAATTGACTCTCGAACTCACTCAGCAGCCTCGCTTGTTCTGGCCCAGCAGTCATCCACTGTCGAAAGGTCACTGGATTCTCCATGAGTCCAATAGCTATCTTATTGTTCTGTTCATGTGCGATGTGTCTTTTGAATTACCCAGAAACGTTTGAAGTCCTCTTCAACCTTTTGTGGTAGTGCTTTCATATCTCGTATGTGTATCGATATCCATCGTGCATAATTTTTGATGATCTAATGCAAAATACCAAGGAGCTAGAGTCTCTAGTGTTTCAACATACAGGTCAAAGTCACCAGTGTGTTGTGATCTGATTAAAATCATGACCAGGATCTCGAACTCAAGAATAATGTCCTAATATTGGAAGGTCGGACTCTTGTTTATCATGGATTGTCGCCATGTTTCATATCCCATACTGCTGTCTGGTCTTGTTTGATAAACTCCAGCCATGCGTTATTCTGAAGCTTTGCCAAAGATACTGCTGTCACCTGATGGGTGTGTCTTGTCCTGGTAAGGTGAGATACTTTCAGAAATGAATCTGCAATGCCAGAGGTAGCAACTCTAGCTTCACTGAGTGCTGTTGTCCAACCAGATGCTTGTAGAAAGCCACTGATTGTGTTCCAACGTGACATTTCTATGTGAAACCCAATGAGCATTACTATGTGCATCTACTCTCCATATAGATCTGGCCATTTCCACTGGACGTATTTGGCAAGTGTAAAGAGAGGTTGGTCAAATGTTGACACAGGTATCTGTCCTGGATTTAGGTAGGCAGTGATATATTTTTGGATGTCCATGCCATGCTTTATCATGGCAACTAAAGCAGTCTTCTCATAAAACAATGTGAGTAAAGCACTCACAGTTGGTGGATCAGACGATTCTGGCTGATTAGAAGCATGATATGCAGCCCAGGCAATTCGATCATCTTTGTCAAGTTTTTCCTTTTCTAGGAGTTCAAAAGCTTTTAAATTTCAAGCCTTTTCGATGGCTTTAGCTTCTTCAAATTTTCCATCTACTTCTTTGAGATTTGTAGAAAGTACAGCAGGGACTGTTGTGTAACTTACAGGCAAAGTGTGTGTTGATTTGGTCTTCCAGTCAATGGTTATGGAATCCTGTGATTTGCCTAAGCTCTCCACAGTAGAAAACTGAAACGTGCTTATGCCAGTGCCATGAAACAAGTCCACAGCTGTTGTCGATAATGGATTGTGGTCTATGTTGTCCTCAGCGCTGACTGTGAAGAGTCCTTTGCGTAGCTGAGTTGGACATACCTGACCATCATCTGAGAAGCGCTTGCAGAAAGCATTACAAAGTGAACTCTTAATTTCCATGACCCGGTTATAGCTCATACTGACACCAAGGGCATGAAGCCTTGCAACTAATTTCTTACTTCTTGTAAGGGTATGTGCTTGGAAACTAAGGTAGATGGGCAGAGGAGGCTCTTATTCCTTTGAATGACAAATGGTATTTCCCTCTGATGGATATTTTCTCATATTGAAGAGAATCAGCTGAGCAATTGTCAAACACGCTTGAGACTCAGTAGTATTTTGATGTTTTACAGTCATTCCATTGAGCAACATGTATACCAAGATTTTTAAACTAGTTGGCACAAACTCACTCTGACAACCTTGAGGAAATTGTCCCTTAAATTCAAATAATTCATGATCAAAAGCATCTCGGCGAAGTACATTAGCGATATTTGCCATTGTAACTGGTTCAACAAAGGCCATGGTTTTTGTTATCCTGTCTGTGGGAAGCGCAAATAAAAGATCCCTTGTTGCCTGTCGTAAAAGAGTAGCCTATGTGGCGACAGCGGGTTTCCTCTAAAAAAAAAAACAGTGTCAGAATGACCATATGTTTGATGTCCAATAGCCGATGATAGGATAAAAAATCAATGTGCTCTAGTGACGTCGTTAAATAAAACAAACTTTTGAACATAAAGGCTGTGAAGCTCTGAGAGTTTGAAAAGATGGTTTTCTTCCTCTACACAACTTTCAATGTAAGACACAAGTTCAGCAAAGTAACGGGCTTCTAACAGCCTATCATCAGATTTTTCAGCATTATGTTCTCGCTGCTGCAATGTTCGATATCAATTGGTAAACATGTAAGGCAACCTTTATGGTATTTTGCTTCGATAGCAACTAGGTACCCTCCTGCAAGTGTGGCAAGCAGGGTTGTGTCCTGCATTTCAATTGCCATCTGCCTCGGGTTTTTGTCGAGACTCATAGTTGAGCATTCGTGTAATTTGTCACACATCTCATAGCAAAAGATGTATTCTTTTTGTACAGAATCACTAAACTGCTTACGCTTCAATACTCGTCCACTCTGATCCTCTTGTTTGCCTTTTCTTCCTTTATGTTCACTAATTCTCTCCAGCTTTGAAGTTGCAAACTTTAGATGACATGTTTTATGTCACATAGCATTATTGGCTACAAGCGTTTCGGTATCACCCTTAAAGCAAACATCCACTGGCATTTCCAATCTGATTAAAATTAGCTCTACTGGTCTACCAGTAGATCTAACAGCATTGCGTGGACTCCCATGTCCAGGTGACATTTCATCTATAAATAACAATTTAAATATCGATCAATTACATTTCGCATTTTATAGCGTTATTCGGGAGCATACAAATTCTAAAAATATCGGGCGAGACTATTTATGCAATAGGCGAACTTGTTGGTCTATTTCAACATTGAAAAAACGGGGAGGGGGGGGGGGGGGGATGCAGTAATAAACTTTGGATTGTATACTAGTATAAACAGATTTTATGGCTATACCATCACGTTTGGGGGATTTGTTCGTCTTGAAACGAATTTTATATAAAATGTTATATTGAAATTAGTTTCCGGCATACTTCGTAATTCACCCGAATCATTTCGTATACCCTCGGCATAATCCCGAATGTTTTCAAATTCTTTTCAAATCACTGGCATGATTGTGCAAGTAAGGTTTTGATTGGTCGAATGAAAGGTCAACTGGACATGAGCTCCAAGGGGCTGCTGTTAGATCCACATGTAATAGTGGAGATAATTTAATTAGATTGCTGGCATTTCATTAGTTGCTTTAAATTGTTCAACATTACTGAGAAAGTCATTGTACACTTGCAGCTCATTCTTAGATCTGCTGTCCACTGGGCATCTGAGGTCTCCATCAGCCTTACCACAAATAATGCACTTTTCCCAATACATTTATTCTTAATCTGAAAAAGATGAAGAAAAAACCCAACATTAATAATAAAAACGGTGGTAGCATTCTTATTTTATGGAAATTGGACAAAGAAAAGAACAAATTTTTGTGTAAATACCATTTATTTTTGTATAACAATTTATTTAATATACATATATTTTAACCAAATAAGTACGTGCGTCTGTTAAAATTCGAATATGGGATTGTATTTATCATAATACCTCTGGCGTCTATAGTAACCAGTATGTACTGTTGAGAAAGAAAGTAGTATATCGGTAAAAAGTTTGAGTGCAGGGAACTTTAAAGGGAGGATCAACTCAAATATGAGCCTGATGTGTTGGACAGATGTATACCCGGACGACCAACACATACTGACACTTTAAGAAATGAAAAACGCGTAATTTTAGAGTTAATAAAAGAAAAACGTGATTATTCCTGCTAACTGGGGGCAGCCATTTTGTTTCGTTTGTGTGACGTCCCGTGGTATAGACAAAACAAACTTTAACTGTAAGCTCAGAGCTGTCAGCCCATATATGTTACAAAGCATGACATTCACCTTAAAGGGAGGGTCAACTCAAACAAGAGCCTTATGTGTTGGAAAGATGCATACCCGGGCCACCAACACATACTGACACTTTAACAAATGAAAAACGTGTAATTTTAGAGTTAATAAAAAAACACATGATTATTCCTGCTATCTGGGGGCAGCCATTTTGTTTAGTTTTTGTGACGTCCGGTGCTATAGGTTGGGGCGAAGTGACGTCAGCTCCGTCCAACTCCTCTATGTACAGTGTAAACAAAAGCTCTAATTTATGACAAGGTGCTTCGCTTTCATCAACCTGACTTGTAAAACAACATAAATTACTTGATAGTATAATAAACTATTTAACTAAATATATTTCAATTTTCATCAATAGAACGAAATGGAATTATAGTATTTTTCTCTTTTAAAAAATCCAAAGGAAAAAAGAGCATATTATTAGGCCTATTGGTAGGGTACGTTCGAGCAAAAACAACCACTCACGATACCCAAATGATAATTTTCTTTTCTTTGGGACTATGTAATTGGTCAGTTTTGTGGTTTTAGGTGGGAAAATCTACTTAATCAAGGGTTTTACAGAATTACTTACAGTAATAAAGCAGGACGGCTGATAATGTCCATTACGATTTGAGGGTGTCACTCCGATTATTATTTCAGTACGTGGGTTAATTTATGTACAAAACCACAATTTTTCAACACTTTGACAATGGTGGTTTATTTTGTATTAAAAAATAATATATATATATATATATATATATATATATATACTTGGTGCTGGCTTACTGGGATGGATATTATTACAGAACATTGTGATGCATCTGCAAAAATGAGATATGTTTTGTTTCTGCAGTTCGAAGACTAATTCCTGACGTGACACGTTAGGTATTACGTAACCACCAGCTCGCCAGAGGGCGTATTCACTGGGATGGTACAAAATGGCTGCACCCGTTATATATAATAGCCGTCACATTTAAGCGTTTTATTAATCAACTATACGATTATACTTGTTGATATTAAGCAGTAATGTGTATTGTATATCGTTGACTGCATACCAGGCCAAATGTCTTAAATGTCCCCTCCTTTAAGTAAATTATTATTTTCTGTAATATTGTGTGGTTCTTTCAACATTTAATACCGGTCTATTAAATATGTGAATGAAGAATTATTTATTTCATTATATAAAAAAAAAATGTTTACTTACCTGTATGAAGAACAAATTTGCTGTAATTTGTGAAAATTGTTCAGTAGAAATGTCCTTGTTTAAAGACTGGGAAAGCACTTCCTGTATTAGTTGCACAACAACACGCATTTATTTCACATTCAAAACTTTTGTGGATTTAAAAATACAGCCAGAAATGACAAGCCAACTATTTAAAGGGTGTTGAACAAATAATGTTTAGGCATCTTTTTAAACTTGGCTCTTGGACTATTATCTGCAGGTGCAAACTCTATTACATCCCTTTATCATGACCTTGACCCATATGATGAAGGTCATTCATGTGATCTAACTATAACTTATGCTGAATAATAAACAAATTAAGTTGAAATAAACGACTATAGTAAATCAGAAAGATAAATACATAATATATTCGATATTTTCAGTATCGTGACCTTGACCTTGATTTTGAAGGTCATCCAGACCTCCGATTTCATTGCACCCCTTCTGAATCTGATGTGTACCAAATTTGATGCTTTCTTCAACTCTGTAACGATTTCGTCAAAAAAATGGGATTAAGCAACCCCACTAAGTAGGCATTGGCGTTCGGGATCCCGTTTTTGTAGGGGCGGGCCCGAATTAAACGAAAATGCTCCAATCTAGAAAATCATTTAATCAAATTAGCATTACTACCAAACATCTATATAGGGTTGCAAACGAATCACAACGCATTTTTACATGGATTACGACTAATTTTGAGGGTAGAGTGATGGAAATACATGGTAAAAAGGTCTCGGGTTAACACATTCCGCCCAAATATCTGTATAATGTTTGCCCGAATTTGAGGTTTTGCTCCCTCCCTCCCCTCCCCCCCCCCCCCCCCCCCCCCCCCCCTCCCCTCGTCGCTTATGAATTATTGAATAAAATTGAGAACAGATTGTAGACTGCGACAAAAATTACTTTGACAATTAAAAACACACAGAGAAAACGTAGCAGCGCAAATGTTTGGAATAACAGGACACGAAACCTAAAAGTGCCGTGCTACAAATCAGGGAAACAACCCGAAACTTTCCATTTTAAATGTTTAATCTCGCAGTCTTCATTATTTTCTCAATTATAAGGGTGGGCATTTATCAGTTATCAATCCATTCCTTCCAAGCGGAAGGTGCTGGGGTGTCGTTAAACATTCATTCACTTCTCTACACTGTGTTAATTTAACTGTTTAATTTTTATAATGATGTTGTTCACCACTTAATGTTTGCATTCACCATAGTTTGACACCAAATAGCCTATGTATTTTTCGTGCTAGTATAGGGTGTCGTTAAACATTCATTAATTCATCCCAATTGGAGGAATCTACAATAGTCTGACGTGCTATTAACGCACAGTTCCGTCATTTAGACAACTAACCAGGAATAATTAATTGCGTGTATTTATTCTCTATCCCCAGTAACGGGCCTAATTAATATATAGATGTGTAAAATGAATATATGATCATCGTAGTGCTTTGAGCACAGTTTTTAATGCAACAATAGCATATTAAGTATAATGGGAGGAAAACGCGTGTTTTTATTTAAACTGTGTATGTATGTAATGTATGTATGTATTCATGCATGCATGTATGCATGTATGTATGTGTGTATGTGTGTGCGCGCGTGCGCGTGTGTGTAGATAGATAGGTGTATGTGTGTGTGTGTGTGTGTGTGTGTTATACTTTTAAAAAAAATCTTACTCTCTCCATTATATAGTGTGCAACATATTGTTCCTACTGAATGGCTTGACGTTATATAGCATGCAGGATCGTTCCTAGCCGGGGTAAGGCGAAGTTGCACAAACACAACCTAAACAACAGAACGTACCTTTCTTAGTTTAAAGGGACTTCTGTTTGTTCTCCAAACAACAACAACAACAACAAAAACAAAAAAACAACACTTTTTATTGAGTAAAATCTTTCCATTATGGTGTTGACAGGGTATCTAAAAAGCCAATGTGTTGAATACGAAACAATTTAAAGCAGTTTTAATTCTTTATGGTATAAAATTATTAAAATAACTGTTAAAAATATTTTTTTTAAATAATTGAATCATTAAATATTATTAGGGGCTTCAGTGGCGTAGCCAGCATGAGGCAAACGAGGCGCTTGCCTCGTCTGGAATTACCCCAGATTTATTTTATTTTCCCCATGCCAATTTATTTTACAGGTCTGGGTTTGCCTCGGCGTTTTTTTCCTCTCTGGTTACGCCAGGGCCCAGGGCCTACAAGCGCCCGTGCAGAAATTTATGCGGGGGGTTGGGGGTGGAGGTGTCTAGACTGCGGCAAACGAAGTTTAGGTGTGGTCGAGTCATGTTGCCCCTGAAACTAAATTGGAAAAATAATTATTTGAGCGGGAGGCGTGGGTTCGACTTCAACATACATATTTTCTTGTTGTTTGAGAGAATAAACCACTCAATTGGCTACAGGCGGAAAAAGCCGAACCGAGGATGGGAATTCCCCTTATGCCTTGTATTAATTTCCTATGAATAAAGAAGTAAACAATTGAAGAGAGAGCTCACACAGTGTGTAAACCGGTTATTTAATTCATACTACCATGAACGTAAACAATTATGACATTCAATTGTTAAATAAGCTTCGATCTGATGTTTGATATCGGTGGATAAGTAATCGGCCGAGATGTTCCGAATGAGTGTCACTAGGTTCCGCTAGACCAAATGAATTGCCATTGCCGATCATGTTAAAGCATGTCTGAAATCACATTTGTAACCTTTATTTACTATAATATGTTTCTTAATGATTTAGAACAGTATTTTATAGAAATTGCATTTCGGTACCCACAATTGTTCTTTGCAGTTTTTGCACCTTTGGAACGTGCTGCATGATGATCCGAGGCATGCAAACATAGCACACTTTTGGAAAATATTAATGAACTTAATTTTAACCCTAAGCTACTAGAAATTAAAAATTCATTGAAAAGATGGTCTATAAGAAAATTAACAGTCTTAAGTAGAATAACAGTTCTTAAAACATTAATAATACCAAGTATTACACATCTTCTAATATCATTACCGAACCCAAGAGAAATGTTCTTAAAAACTCTTTAAGTCTGTTACAAAAGTATCAATAAATGAATTAATAACACATGGAGATTATTTCATTACGGGAAAAGCCACCCAAATTCTAAATAAGTTTTGGAGAGATACATTACTTTGTTGGGTAAAGATAGAAAATAAACATAATCCTGAAATTGTAAACGATATTTTATGGCATAATAATGAAATACTTATAGATCGAAAACCATTTATATATAAAAAAAATTATGCCAGCAAAGGCATTATTTTCATAAGTGACCTATTCGATGAACAAGGTGATATTTTGTCTTATGGTAAATTTATAAATATATATTATACAACAACAAATTTCTTGTACTATGTTTCACTGGTAAAAGCAATAAAATCATACCTTAAAAATTTAGATACTTTGAAAGATGACAGTTTCACGACAATAAATAAACCCATTCTTCCATTTAAACTAAAACTATTGTTAAAAAGCCAACGAGGATGTAAAGATATGTACGATATAATAAACTTCAAATCAGTAACGCCAAAATCACAAATTAAATACACGAATCAAGGATTTATTTTTACACCAAGTGATTGGGAACAGTACTATTTGCTACCTTTCCAATGCGTGAACGATTCAACTTTATTATGGTTCCAATACAGATTATTTCAAATAATCTGAGCTACTAATACATTTTTACATATGATTCGCTACGTTGATTCGAATATGTGCAATGTATGTAGTAATTATCCTGAAACCATATCACATTTATTTGTAGAGTGTAATGAGACCAAAAACTTATGGGATTCGGTACAAGCCTGGATATTAACTAAGACTGGCAATATAATTACTTTTAATAGAAATAATATCATGTTTGGTTTCATAAATAATGAAAAAGATAACTTTCTTAATTGGCTAATTATTAATATAAAATACTATATTTACTGTACAAAAATACAAAAAAAAATGCTTAGAAATCACTGCCATTAAAAACATATTGCACAAAAAAATTGAAATAGAAAGATATATTCTATTTAAAAAATGCAATTATGAAAAATTTATTAAAGAATGGTCCCCATGGCTCAACCTCTTTAATGAGTGAGTGATAGTAATATAGATATAATTAATATTAAGAAAATATAATGTATACATATATACATGTAGCAATAAATATTGTGACTGATTTAGTGCGTGGCTTGTTTGGAGATCGCAGAGTTTCATGTCTTATTTAATTCAAAACAACTTCTTTCCTTCTTCTTATGCCATCTATATCTGTCTTGTATTTTTCTTATTTTTCTTCTTCTTCTTCTTCTTCTTCTTCTTCTTCTTCTTCTTCTTCTTCTAAATCCTTTTTTGATTCTCATCCTTCGTATTCGATATTTTCTGTTCCCGTTTAAATCTCGGATCATAACAATAGTTATATTATAGATCACTGTCCATGTTCATCTGTATGCATGAATTGAACTTCAACCTGAATCAGTTTCTATTAGTTTTTGTTATTTTTAACACAGTTTGTTGCTGCTTAGACCATGGATACAAATGTAAAGCAGTGATTCGGGGCTCCCAAATCCGACACTGCTATATGATCTGGGACAATACATATGTATTAAAAAAAAACAAAAAAAAAAACAAAAAAAACAACAACAACATGGCACCCTTCAGCATTATAAAATATTCAACATGGCATTCAAGATGGCTGTCAAAATACACAACTGGCAATATCTATAGTATTTTATCACCTATGAAACAACTGTTTTAGGGATCAAGGACTTCATTTTGAACTATGCCAAGTGAACTAAGGCATTGCGACATCATTTGAATACAAGATGGCCACCACTACAACAGCCACATCACGGAAAGTGTAATATATTCCATTTTTATCAACTAGGTAAAGATGGGTCGAGGGATCCATTTATAACAACCTGTTGACAAGTGAGAGATTGCATCATCATTTAAATCCAAGATGGCCATGAAAATGGCCACCAAAAGTTAGAACTTGGCCAGATCTGATATTCTATATTATCCCAAACAATAAAATATACTTCAGATGCAAGCTCTTAGTGTGCAAGGAATTCAGTCCTCATATTCACTTTCTAATATATATATAGGAAAATGTTATCATTGCTTAAATTCAAGATGGCTACGAGAATGGCAGCAAAAATAAAGAAATGATCACCTAAAACACTCTTCACTTTCATCCTCGTCATAGAGGTTGTTCGAGTATTTGTTGCCAGACAGCTGTTGAAAATTATATGGCAATGAGCCGTTAAAACCCCACATTTTGCAACCTTTCAACAGTAATACTTAATCAAATTGAGTGTGTGTGCGTTCGTGTGTGTGTGTGTGTGTGTGTGTGTGTGTGTGTGTACGCGCAAGCGCGACGTGCAGGCAAATTGTTAGGCCACCTATCACTTGCATGGGTGGTGCACTTTCAAAATCGAATACATTTTGCAGGGCAACAACCTTTTTGTTGATATTTGTATCTTATGAATATATATCTACTCTTTCAGTGATACTAAAGGTATAACCGGATACATATTATACTTAGTAGTTGCAATATTAAGGTCAGAAAAGTTATTTCGGACGAATTACATCGTTGTTAAGACAAATTGATATGGTTAATGAACTGTAGTGATGAAGTATAAATATTCATTATCAAAAGAGAGAAAATGTGATTGATTATTAAAAAAAACTAACTCCACAGCTTTGACCATCATGGACACAAGCAGTGATAAAAAAATGTTTTAGAAAGAAGTGAAAGCACGAACTTAATTCCTTTGTCAAAAACCTCCAATATTTGCAGTAAAGTTCATTGTCTGGCGTAAAATAGAATGCAAGATATGGCGACTTCTTATACGTGGCAGCCATTTTTATAGCCAAATTGTTGTAAATTAATTCCTTGAACTATCAAACTCAGTCACTAACGTCGCAAGCTTCTTCTAGTTGATGAAAAATATGATATATAACAATTTCTATGTCCTGGCTACGATAATTGCAGCCATCTTTAATTAAATGATGATGCATTAAAAGTTTGGCCGTACCTAATAAATTATCTTAGATATTGCCAGTTATGTGGTTTGACAGCCATCTTGGACACCATGTTGAATGATGAAATGTGCTAAATTTTAACCCCTCGGATCTTAAATCAACACCTTCCAAAGATATGAGGACAACTGTGGGTACCGAACTGCAAGGGTGAGTGCCCTGGCAAACAAACTAGTTTTAAATCTAGTTATTTGCTTAATGGTAGATTCTGTACATAAAGAAGCGGTTAAGAGAACAAGCAACTAAATTTATGTATGGTATATTTACAAAAACAAGAAGACGTAGTTTACCTGCATACATACAACTGCCGTTGTTCGATAGCCTGGTATTACCAATTTTATTTAGAAGATATTGATAAAGTACATTTGACAGTTTGCAAAAACTATTCTGCATGTACATGTAGAAATCAATCCCTAATGCCTAATCTGGAGTTAGAACTCAATTCCATTAAAATACAAAATATACAGTAAAATCATTAATTACTAGAAGAAAAATATTGAAAGTAAACAACAAACGTTATCATGCAATTATGCAACAAGTTTTTAACTTCTATGCATGGAATGCGTAGATTACTTAGATTTATCTGGGCTAGCAATATTTAATTACCCAGGCAGTGTGATACCAGTATAAACAGAGACATTTAAAAACACTTTTTTCACCTTTCCTGTCCTGGACAGAGAAGCCGGCCGAGGCCGGCTCTTGTGCCCAGGACAGGCGTGCGCTACAATAGCTTGTTCGGAATGTGCACGTAAAGCCCTATGACCTGACCGGACCTAAAACATTTTTTTAAAGATTCACTAGGCAGATTTCAGTCACACTTGGTACAAATGGTCGTATCATGGCCCTGGTCAAGACTTGTTATTTTCAGGGCCAGTTCCAAATCCGATATTGGCTAATATATTTTCGACTTCTTCTCAAGTACCACCATGTAGCTTTCAACGAAACCAGGCCCGGTGCTTATAAAACGTTTAGTGTCTAGACTCAAGCCTGTAATAGAATCTGAGACAGTAATGTCACGATAACGCCATACAAATTGTATGCGTGTGGCATCATTACAGGTGCGTAGATTTACCAAAATTAGTGTTCATTTTCACAGGTTGAAACTAGCGTCCTTGCCCCAGAAATCTGACCATAAGAGAGCAAGACGGACATTTGGACAGTTATAATGCACTCCCCGCGTGATAAGAGCATTACAACTGTCAAAATGTCCGTCTTGCTCTCTCACGGTCAGAGTACTTGGCATACTATAGGGTCTGCGACTTTAAGGAATCAAAGACAGGTTGCGTTTGTTGTTTTAATTATTCTTTTACTGCAGCGATTATATTATATTCTTTATGCTGATGTATTTATGTATCAGGGGTGGGAATTGGTCAACTGTAAAAAAGAGGAAATCTAGAAGGGTCCCGGAAATTCTTGAAATCCTAGGTTATAATCTGTGCCATCTGACACATTTTGGAGGAAAGAACGATTAAAATGCGAGGAAACGCAATGTTCCATGAGAGGAAAACAGCTGATCCGAGGAGAATTCCTACCCCTGATGTACTACATATAGGTTCCCTATTTGAATTCTTTGGACGCATTTATAACAGCAAAGGATGTAATTGAGAGAATAATGCAGTGCATATTCACCCAGCCCTTCGCCTGTCAGTGCACCTGGGTTGGCAGGAGAATGATAAACGGCATCAGGAAATTAATTCTCAGAAACGTGATAATAAGGTATTATTACCCCTAATATTATGAACCAAAATATCTTGGTACATATCAAAGTGTTACATCCCACTAAGAGTCTTACGTCCCACTTGACGTCACAAATTATCACCGTCTGTATGCTTATAATTTCCCAATTTAAAACATAATTATTTGAGTAATAAATAGGATATTAAGACTTGAACTAATTTTTATTTGTCACTCGCTAAGGCAAATAAAAATCATATCACTTGTGACATAAACTTGATAAGAAATGGACACTCATTTAATATCATATAATAAACTGTACACAGACATGAAATATATATTGTTTATTAGACATTTGTTAGTATATTTAAAGTTTACAATGATTAATATTGCTAATAATTTAAATTAAAAACCGTTAATTCATTCATGTTCAACTTCTGATTTCTTCAAGCTATAATTGGGTTAACTTGTGACATAATTCTACACCTATTTAGTTGAAAATATGTATTTAATATTTGCCATTTCTTATTTTCTGAAGATGCTGCCAAAAACAGCAACATAAAAGAGGCAGAAGCGGAATTGCATCTTAGAAATTGGTTAAGATATGAAGTGGGTGCCTCAAAAGAACGCATGTCAAGAAAAGGTATGAGTTTTTGCCATCATATTTGACTATTTCCGGTTTATAATTTTATTAGAGCTATCCCTTTTAAAAGTCATGGGGGTTGAGCCTGGACATTTTTGGACCCCTACCTACACATTTTCAGTATTTTTTAATAATTGTGAACATAGCAGAATCTGTATAAAGACATCCCTCCCAACATTTAAAAAAATATTCAGGCTATACCCTTATATCTTTTCAAACATATTTAATGTGTAACACTGAATAATATATATAAAACAAACCCTATAAGATCTAAGACACAAGTAATGTCCATCAAAATAACAAAATAAGAGAAAGCCTAGTTGTATATCACATCCGTATGTGGCAAGACATGTAATAGCTAGGTTATTTAGTTTTAGAATTATGAATAAATACTTTCATAGGGCGGGACGTAGCCCAGTGGTAAAGCACTCGCTTGATGCGCGGTCGGTTTGGGATCGATCCCCGTCAGTGGGCCCATTGGGTTATTTCTCGTTCCAGCCAGTGCACCACGACTGACATATCAAAGTCCGTGGTATGTGCTATCCTGCCTGTGGGAGGGTGTATATAAAAGATATCTTGCTACTAATGGTAAGATATGGCGGATTTCCTCTCTAAGACTATATGTAAAAATTACCAAATGTTTGACATTCAATAGCTGATGATTAGTAAACCAGTGTGCTATAGTGGTGTCGTTAAACAAAAACTTTAAAACAAACTTTAAGTACTTTCATTTAACTCGAGGGAAATGTTTGTTATTTTTTGATAACAGTAATAGTCTGAACAAGGTGACATTTGCGTATACTGATACGAACAACCTTATTATTTAGTGGTATATACTTTAATTTTAAATAATTTCAGGTGTATATTTAAGACTAAACTGTTGAAATCCTTTTAGTATAACATCTTTATTTTTTGCATTTGCCATTGCAGCACTTAAGGAGAGGCAACGTGCGAGGTCAACTGCCATGGAGACGTCGTCGGAATCAGCAAAAGATGATGAACAAAATTGATATGTAGTTCGTTAATAAATGTTACAACTGTACGTTTGTTATTCTTAATAAATTATTACATTACGTTGTGCCAGCATTGGGCCAACTATATAACGTGGTATGAAAATGTTGGCACAACGTTGGTACACCGTTGGCGTAACGTGGAGTTAGCAACAGTGAGCCAACGTTTGCCCAACGGTCAAAATGATCATGTGCCAACGTCGGCAGTCTACGTTGGGCCAAGGGTGGGCCAACTATAGTGTGCTATTTGGGTAGTATTTACATAAATAAATGAAACAATCAATGCAACCTAGCTATTATTACCAATCAGAGCTGTCACTGTTTGTGCTCCGTCAATGTCGGTTCACCTCCAACTTTGATACGAAAACTTCTGCTTTGGTACAATGATCAGAGACCACAGGTAGCTGTGAATCTTCAGTTGAGATTTATGCATACCAGCCCTTAGTATCCTAAATGCCCACCTATGGTTTAAAATAAAGAAAGATACATATATTTTTAGACAGAAAAAAATTACTAATAGGGTCAAAATTATAACTAGGACTCATTTAAATATTTAGAGTTAAATGTGTTACATTCCAAAATGTGTCCCCAAAGTATGATTTGGGGCGCACTTTTGACAGTGTTCACACCCATACAAACCACACCAATTGGGATTTGGCGAATACGACGCTTATATTTATGAAAATTTTGCTCATGAAACCTTTCAAACATCCTAATTTGAATAAAGGTTTAGCTATTCAATTTTTCAAAATATCAGCTTGTTTGAAAATTACTCAAATTGGTCGCGGCCCCCACTTTTATCACAAGTGAAACCCGGTGTATGAATACCGAGCCTCATTACAGCCAAACATGTTACACTCCTGGTGAAAAACCGAATGTAAAATTATTATTATTATTTTTTTTTTTTTAAATAATTCCTTGACTACGGTATCATTAAGTTTAAGAATATAATTGCATATAATTAGCCTTCAAACGTGGATTTATGCAAAAACAACAAGCGAACTCGTTCTTTCTTTTAACTTTATTAACGTGCTTATATTCAAAAAGCTTCAGGCACGACCGAACTCTTTTTGCGAGAGGGGTACACAAGTGAGCTAACTAATTATACTCTTTAAAAAAAAGTAGGGAACTCTAATAAGAATTTACAATTGCCAAAATTGTAAGTTATATTAGCTGTGGGAATGGTTATATGATAATAGTGAATTAATTGGGCAAACATTAGAACCGGTAGTTTAGTATTACAGTAGGTTTTATGATTACCAAAGATCTTGAACGACGATTGAAATTTAAAAGTTGACCGGGTATTTTTTATCAGTAAATCGCAAATTCAAACAATAAAAATGACTAAAAACAAAACAGTAACAACTGTATGATCAACAGAATGAAAAAGAATGACAGAAATAATGTTCCACAGTGATTAATCGACCTTCCTGGAAATTATCAAAATCGAGAATGACACCCCACGCACGTGTACGGGGCATCTGCGTGATGCACATGCAAACTATGGAATGTGTTTCGGTGTGTTGATAAACAGACCTGAACGTTCTTTACTAGGATGTCTGTGTTCAAAACGCATGTTAGGTCTAATAGTTGATATTAACATTAATATTTCAGGTTCCCCTACTGGTTTTTTAACAATATATATATATATAAGGCTAATTATTTGGAATAGGTAGTAAATTCTAAAAGGGACATTCCTGAGTTTGCTGCAATTTTTAAGATGTTATCGACTAATAGAAACTTTTGAACGATTGTAATTACATACCAAATATATTTTTCTGCATAAAATATTAGTGGCTGTATATTAAACGTGTTTCTGATCGTTCTAATATTTGTATTAGGTTAAATTCCATTTTATTTCCTAAAATGTTGTTTTTTCGTACGTACGAAATTATTTGAAGACAAAATCCAGTTTGGGCTTCTTAGAAATATTAAGACGACCAGAAACACACTGATATTCTCAGTGGCGGAACCAGAAAATCCGTTTAGGGGCGGGGGGCAGTGACATGAGGATGAATGCCAAGAGAACTTTGGGGGAGGTTTGGAGGGGGGTCGTTAAAAAAAAATGAAAATTAATATATAATAAAACTATCGCAAAATTAAGGGGGGCCCCTGTTTAGCTGTAATGAGGCTTGGTATTCATACACCGGGTTTTCCTGGTGACAAAAGTGGGGCGTGGTCATTTTGGGTAAACCTTTATTCAAATGAGGGTTTTTGTAAGGTTTGTGAGCAAAGTTGCCATAAATATATGTATGATATCCGCCAACTCCCGCTTGGGTCACAACGAGTGTGGTTTGTATGGATGTCAACATTGTCCAAAATGCACCCAAAATCATGCACTTTGGACACATTGACGAAAGTAACACAAGCATTGAACTAAAAGTATTTAAAATAAGTTCCCTGTATAATTATGACCCTTTTAAAAAAAATCTTTGACACTAAAAATACCTGTATCTTTCTTTATTTTTAAACCATAGGTGGTCATTTAGGATGTCATGGGCTAGTATGCAGAAATCTCAGCTGAAGATTCACAAATAACTGGTCTGCTACCAATAGTTACTCAAGGGAACTAACTATACTATTTGCCTAACGACATGGAACCCGGAAGTTCCTGATTTAGTGAAGACAACCTTCGACTTGACAGTTGCAAGCTTGGAAACTACCTTTGTTTTCCTTTTCAGTTTTATATAATATGATAGGCCTATTGCCTAGGACAGTTCTTTTTCAATATCATTAACATTAGGCTTGGAAAAAGCTAAAACGAAAATTTGATAATGGAAAGTAGACAACATAGTCGCATCACCAGGAAGATGATTGCCTGTTGTCGCGTTGATTTATCATTCAGGGTCATCTTTGGTTTATTCGTATATGTTCCCTAGTGAACGTAAGTAGTAAGGCTATGTTTGTTAAAACATGTAACGATTTTCACCCACCTCATTGTGATAGATTTATGGGGAAACAATCGGCAGTTAAAATTTTACTTCCTTGTGATTTCGAAAGTAGAACGGTCCCATCGATCCTTCTCAAAAATGTGTTTCGTAAATAATTTCAGATTGGTTTGACGTAAAAAGAAAAGTAAAGGTGTTTTCAAAATAACAAAACAAAAACAAAATATTTTTGTGTGCTATTCAGAAATCATTCGGCTCAAAAATAAACAACTAGGCCCCCTATAGTTCGAGAGATCGAGAGAGAGAGAGATCGATCGAGAGAGAGAGAGAGAGAGAGAGAGAGAGAGAGAGAGAGAGAGAGAGAGAGAGAGAGAGAGAGAGAGAGAGAGAGAGAGAGAGAGAGAGACAGAGAGAGACCGACCGACCGACCGAAACCGAAACATATTGTTAACAACTACGATAAATTACTCTCCTATCTTTAATTATCTTTAGATTTCCATATTTTGTCCCGATAGAAATTGTGAAAAAAAACATTGCAATGTCACAATCTCCACATACTATAGTCCGTCCCACAGTGAACGCCTTTTTTTTTCATACTATGGAATTAACTACAAGTTATATATTTCAGAACCGACTGTTTTCTAAACTGCACACAATTTGTTTTCATTTATTTCCAAAACACTTTTACTTTTCTTCTTACGTCAATCCAAACTGAAATTATTTATAAAAAAAAAATATATAAAGAATAAAAATCATATAACGATGATGACTATAGATGGTATGGGAGCGACACCGGATATTGGTACTAAGCGAAGCGATAGAAATGTGTAAGAAGGCTACACGTAAGGTAAGATTTCTGAAAATTACTACATTTAGAAGTAACACACATGAACCAGATTTTACACATTCATTTATAACAATTTCCGCCATCAACCAAACTTAAAAGTATACTGATTCAGTTGGATATATTCGATAAAGCTTATTAAACAGGTCATCTAGTATCGGCAAAATGTTGCATCTGTCAACTGCATGTGCAGTAAAAACAGTTTCTAATGACTTCGATTCATACTTATTGTGTCATTTCTGTCTGATTATTTTCTACTATTAACGTAAATGTGCATTTATTTTAGTTTCATTTTAAATGAACGTCAAAATCGCAAAGAAAAATATTTCAAAGGTATACGGCGGCTTGTATATTATTAAAAAATATGTGTACGGCATATTGGTATGGTAGTGTACGGCATACTGACAAAGACAGACCGCTAAAACATGATTATAATACTGCATAGACAATGTATAGGTTATCAGTTATTGATACAAAGTAGTGTAACCCAGTCCCCCACCCACCAGGTGGCAGTGGGTGTACCGAATATAAAATTGTTTTTATCTCAAAGTTTATGTGATTAATTTGTATTTACATAATACAAATCAATTCCGGCTGGATCCAGCCATTTGGGACATGAATTATTTTCACGGCCTCAAACTACCTACTTGTAAACTTAAAATACACTTCACGGGAACCAATACATGTCACCAGTACATACAAGTGAAATATATATAGTTATAAACCGTAGTAGCGTGCTTTCTGATTATATTTACCTCTGAAGAGTCCTAAATGAACAAAACAGCAGTATGTTGTAGTTAATCTCTATTTAGCATCCTATGTCTATTAACATATTTCAACTTACTCTTTGTACCTATTTATCAATTAAGTGGTAGTGCTTTTTGACAACATTTTCATAAATAAAAATAATGCTGTAATATTTCAGAACATTGATATTTTCTGCTGAGATAGACATTGAGCCTGAAAGTGTTAGAAGATGTCCTGATCAAGCGTGTGGATACACAACAAAGAACAAAAGCAACTTGAATAAACACGTAAAGCGGATGCACCCACAACCAATGACAAGTACTCCAATAAAATCGTCATCAGACCCTCGTACGTACATTTGTGACATGTGTGGGAAGATCTACAAAAGTCGCTTTGGCTATAATTTACATGTCAAAAATAAACATACAAAAGATTTTATTAAAGAATTCTTCTATTTTTCCTATGCGTTTTAGTTCTTCTATCACTGATGGAAGAAGTGAAATAATCTCTTTATAAACAATGTAGCTTTCATCTACAATGGCATGACACTGACTGTATTCAAGTTCTGTAGTAGTGTTGCTATCTACGTTGCTATCCTCAGAGACTTTGAAAAGTTTTGAACATGGACTGTCTTTTGGAGCGATATTAGGTCGAGATGTATGTATCTTTTCCTCGCCTGTTTTAATGGTAATTGTTCTCCCTTCCTCTTTACACAACTCTGGAATGATTTTAAAATTGCAGTTTTGATGACGTTCCATCGTGACGTGTAAATTTTAGGTACTTGTCTCTATGTTCAACGTTAGGTGAGATGTAATGTCTGTGAAAATGGAACATGTGCTTCGGCAATATGGACAGCTGGAAATAGAAAAATAATTGTTTGCATAATATAATTGTTTAATTACATCGTATTACATCACTTTTTATAGGAACTTTTCATTTTTATCACTTCCATTGCCTGAAACGTTTCCGAAATAACATATTTTTTTACATGTACATATTGGTTTTGGATGTCTTGATAAAATGTATTTGTTATATACACGATATAATGCTTAATATTTTTAAAATATGGCATTTAAGAAAAAAAATGTTTTCAAGAAGCCGTACACCTTCCATACGGAGTAAAACCAATCAACCGTACACTCTACATTCAAGCCGCCGTATACCTTTGAAATATTTTTCTTTACGATTTTGACGTTCATTGAAAATGAAACTAAAATAAATGCACACTTACGTTAATAGTAGAAAATAATCTAACAGAAATGACATAATAAGTATGAATCCAAGTCATTAGAAACTGTTTTTACTGCACATGAAGTTGACAGACTGTGACGGGACATGCTCTTATTTTTTTTCGCCTGTGGCGATGTTAATTGTTTCAGAGGGCTGTGTGCACTTGGTTACATAATACCTCCGCGCGACCGTACCCCGCTAATACACACCCAGACCAGATGCGGAGGCCATGTGTCCAGTAGTTACGTAATACCTCCGTGAGTGCGGTTTTTACGACTGTGATTTTGGCGACTAGGCGACAGTAAGTCTGGCCATCTAAGAGAAAATTGCCGTCTTAGTCTCTGTGGAAATATCACTTGTAGGTATTCGGTACCACGATGTGCCCCCAGGCGATATTCGGCTTTTATAATAAATAGCTAGGGTTTTAGAGATATCAGGGAGAAACATAGGAAGGCTTCCAGGGGGAACGTTGTCCGTCCGGAGTGGTCCGTCCGGACCAATATTATTTAGACGGTGTTTCCGGTAATCTGACGAAGTAAACTGTAGGCTTCATTGTTCTAATATATATAAAGCTTAACCAGTCATCCTAGAGGACCTAGGTAAACTGTAGGTTATTGTCTTTATTGTGATAGGTACCAGTATTAATTCTGTTTAACAAGGTTACTGAATGAGTAGTTAAGGGTTAATTAAAAATTAACCAGTTAGGAATAGAGTTGTAATTCCTTTATTAATTAAGTTCCCCTGGCAGCGTTTCTCAATTATCACACGTGTGTGTGTTGTATCACGGTGAAGTGATTAGAATATTGTGTAAACTAGACACCTAGTGATTAACTAATTAAGTGATTAGTTCTGGGTTGTTATTATTGTTGTTGTTAGATAATTAACTGCGGCAAATATATTTGTCAGCTTAAGGTGAATACAGATTCCAAAGTGTATTGGGGTTTTTTTTGTGTTTTCTAGTGAACTAAACGTGCTATATCACATATACTTTATATAAGATCTTATCTCTCATATACCTAGAACCGAGCCACGCGGGTATTGGACTGCCCGTTACAGAGAGATCTAATAGATATACAGTTAGGAGAGATATTTGGATAATCGTGTTTTATTCAGTTACGGGTATTATAGGATCCCCGTGACACAGACGCAACATTTTGCCGGTACTAGATGACATGTTTAATGAGATTTATCAAAAATATCCAACTGAATCAGTATACTTTTAGGTTTGGTTGATGGTGGAAATTGTTATAAATGAATGTGTAAAATCACGTGTAGCCTTCTCACACATTTATATCGCTTCGCTTAGTACCAATATCCGGTGTCGCTCCCATACGGTGCTTGCGGTCAGTTGCTGACTTCTTGAAGAGCGGCATGGTGATGTTCACTGCTTGCAGGCAGAACGTCGAATGAAATATGGCCATGTCATGTCATGTCATAGGGTTTTACATGTACATTCAGAACAAGCTGTTGTAGCGCACGCCTGTCGTGGGCACAAGAGCCGGCCTTGGCCGGCTCCTCCGTCCATGACAGGAAAGGTGGGGGGAGGGGAGAGGAGGGACCGCCTGCACTGGCAGGTGCAAGGGAGCACCAGCAGCCCAAAATCTGGCCTCTTTGGCAGCCTTCATATAGGCGTCTTGAGGCAATCGTACTGATTCGTGTAGCAGTCGTGCGGATTCGTAGGTTTATCGTTGTAATTTTCAAGATTCGTAGCGTATTCGGGAAGGCATCCTAGGGGCCACGTACTACGTAGTAGGTCGTCCCGATTCGTAATGAATCGGTTTGAAGATCGTAGTGGTATCGTATTAGTTCTGGCAGCAGTCGTACACAGCTCGGGAGAGAAGCCGAATCATGCAATTTTTTCCTGAAAAATCTGGAGCAATCGGGGATTCATGGGATCGTGTATATTCCTGGACATTCGGGGTATAATTCGTGTATGTGAGACTGGGGATTAACCGTGGTAGGTGCTAAATTTAGCTTGAAAGTGGCAATCATCATTTTCGTGTTATATTTCAAGTCCCATTATCTCAGGAAATAATGTACACAGAAACGTGAAATTGTATACAAGTACTAAGAAGATTATGAAGTTTATTTATATATATACTTTTTTTCTTTTTCTTACCCCTCCATTATATAGTGTGCAACATATTGTTCCTACTGAATGCCTTGACGATATATAGCATGCAGGATCGTTCCTAGCGGGGGTAAGGCGAAGTTGCACAAACACAACCTAATTAGAACGTACCTGTCTTTGTTTAAAGGAACTATGCTAAGTTTAAGTCCTAGCAACACATGTTTGTTCTAAAAAAAACAACAAAAAAACGTTTTATTGAGTAAAATCTTTCCATTATGGTGTTGACAGGGTATCTAAAAAGCTAATGTGTTGAATACGAAACAATTTTAAAGGAGTTTTAATTCTTTATTGTATAAAATTATTAAAATAACTGTTAAATTAAAAAAATAATAATTATTGAATGATTAAATATTATTAGGGGCCTCAGTGGCGTAGCCAGCATGGTATCTAAAAATTACCCCAGATTTATTTTATTTTCCCCATGCCAATTTATTTTACAGGTCTGGGTTTTCCTCGGCGTTTTTTTCCTCTCTGGATATGCCAGGGCCCAGGGTCTACAAGCGCTCGTGCAGGAATTCATGCGGGGGGCGGGGGGGGGGGGGGGGGGGGGGGGGGGGGGGGGGGGGGGGGGGGGATCTAGACTGTGGTGAACGAGGTTTAGGTGTGGTCGAGTCATGTTGCCCCTGAAACTAAATTGGAAAATAATTGTTTGAGCAGGAGGGGTGGGTTCGACTTCAACATACATCTTTTCTTGTTTGAGAGAATAAACCACTCAATTGGCTGCAGGCGGAAAAAGCCGAACCGAGGATGGGAATTCCCCTTAAATGCCTTTTCCTATGAATAAAGAAGTAGGGCCTAAACAATTGAAGAGAGAGCTCACACAGTGTGTAAACCGGTTATTTAATTCATACCACCATGAACGTAAACAATTATGATATTTAATTCTTAAATAAGCTTCGATCTGATGTTTGATATCGGTGGATAAGTAATCGGCCGAGATGTTCCGAATGAGTGTTACTGGGTTCCGCTAGACCAAATGAATTGCCATTGCCGATCATGTTAAAGCAAAAAAGTAAAGTTTTATTTAACGTCACTAGAGTACATTGATTTTTTTTTTTTTTGTCTTATCATCGGCTACTGGACATCAAACATATGGTCATTCTGACACTGTTTGTTAGAGGAAACCCGCTGTCGCCACATAGGCTACTCTTTTACAACAGGCAGCAAGGGATCTTTTATTTGCGCTTCCCACAGGCAGGATATTACAAACCATGGCCTTTGTTGAACCAGTTATGGATCACTGGTCGGTGCAAGTGGTTTTACACCTACCCACTGAGCCTTGCGGAGCATTCAGTCAGGGTTTGGAGTCTGGATTAAAAATCCCATGCCTCGACTGGGATCCGAACCCAGTACCTACTAGCCTGTAGACCGATGGCCTAACCACGACGCCATCGAGGCCAATTATCGAAAACCTTACGAAATCGAAAACCGTATTATTTTACTTCCTGATATTTTGTAATGTATGTGCATGTTCGATCGTTGACACAAGTTCTTCTTAACAGTTAAGGAAGTACACTTAAAATAAATTTCCTTAAAAATTCAAAAAAAAAGGTAAGAATACGTTTTATGCACAATGAAACTTATTATTACAGTTAATTTGTGCCCTGGAATCTTAATGAATGCGAGTGCGAATAATTTGTACATGCTTATATACCACTAGAGTTTCGAGCATGTCCGTCCCGGGGCATGTCTCTGGATAGCCAGTGACTTGCTCTGGGACAGAAAAAAAAATTGATGAATGCAATGCAAATGCATGCCTAAACAGCAACATGTGCACGACGGAATCCATACAACCAAACACGACTACTAGCACTGCCGATTGAGTAATGACTGGTTGGTTGGTTGGTTGTAAATTTTTACATGCTTATATGCCACTAGAGCTTCAAGCATGTCTGTCCCGGGGCCGAGTCCTGGATAGCCAGGGGTCTGCTCCGGGCCAAAGAGTAATGACTGGTCACTTCCGAATAGCCGCTTTCAGGTCACGTGACTTTTCGCGGGAAAAGCTAATTTTGTTTTGTTGCCATTACGTTGATAACGTCATAGTACGGTTTTCGATAATGCTTTTAAAATGACGTTTTCTTACCACCTGGTGCAATTCTTGATGGAACAGAGATAATATGTGAGTATACATCTACTTACCTTTTTATACATTTTATTTCAAAATTGATAGCCTGACATGACTGAGCATGCGCACCAGCGGTTGCTAGTCACTTCGTACCATGGTCATTTCGTACCTAATTTGGTCGTTTCGTACCCTGGTCATTTCGTACCCTAGTCATTTCGTACCATTACAAAAAGTCATTTCGTACCTTGGTCATTTCGTACCATTGCAAAAAGTCATTTCGTACCTTGGTCATTTCGTACCATAACTGAAAGTCATATCGTACCATGGCATACAATTTATAACAATCACCCCGGTAATGTCTTTTACAAAATGACATTAAATTACAAATGTTGTTAATTTAAGGGATATGTTATCAGCAAAAGACTAAAAGTTATTGCCACTTTGTATAAACATTAGCAATTGGCTATGTAGCTGACGACTGAAAAAAAAAAAAAGCAACTAGAATATGACAAATAATGTGGGGTTTTCGATAGTTTCATTGGCTTTCTAAAATAAAATCATAAAATGTTTGTAACTACGATATATATATTTATCCTTTATCCTAATAAACTCGTGACGAATCCTCTATCATATAATATTTATTTTGATGTGTGTGTTACAGTACCCCAGTCATTTGTGTTTCAGGATCGTCAATATCATATATTATATTATAAAATTGTAACTCGCATTAGTCGTAACCCAATAATTTTCGGTTATGCTATTGCAAGCTGTAACGAAGTCTGACTGCATACATGTATAACTTGTTTGTTTTCCTTACGCAAAATTTTAACTTGTCCAAAGTTTGAAAAAGACCTAATAAATAAATAATATTTTGTTGGTCCATTATGTTGTTTTGTTGTTTTTGACTAATTATTTGGTGCCATTTCACACAAAATCAAAGTTAGCAGTTAGTAGTAAATACTATATATACGGCTCTTGTCAGGTAAAATGGAAATAACAGTTGACAGGTATTATGGGTACCAATAATGATATGCTGCACAATAACGTGTTCTGAATTTCAAACTGTTCAAATAAAGTTTTAAAAAACCAACTACCCCCCCCCCCCCCCCCCCCCCCCCCCACTGCTTTTATGCTATAGTCGATTCGTTTTCTATATACTGGTATGAAATGACTAGGGTACGAAATGACTGGGGTACGAAATGACTTCACAATGGTACGAAATGACTAGGGTACGAAATTACTTTTTGCAGTGGTACGAAATGACCAAGGTACGAAATGACTAGGGTACGAAATGATCGGGCAGCATGGTACGAAATGGATGGTACGATATGACTTGGGTACGAAGTGACCAGGCAGCATGGTACGAAATAGATGGTACGATATGACTTGGGTACGAAGTGACTATGATTCGCACCAACCATTTCCTCTTAGTCATACGGTTTTCGTTTAAACGAGAATTTTTTTTTTTTTTTTTTTTATTTTTTTTGCCTAACAATCGACATGGAACCCGGAAGTTACTGATTGTGATTTAGAAAAGACAACCATGGACTTGAATTGGAAAATACCTTCGTTTTCCTTTTCAGTTTTATATAATATTATAGACCTATTGCCTAGGACGGTTTCGTTTTCAATATCATTAACATTAGGCTTGGAAACAGTATAAATACTGAAGATAAAACGAGAATTTGTAGACAACATAGGCGCATCACCAGGAATGAGGAAGATGATTGCCTGCTGTCGCGTCGATGTTTCATTCAGGATCATCTTTAGTTTATTCGTATATGTTCCGTGGTGAACATAACTAATAAGGCTATTTTGGTTAGAACATGTGACGATTTTTACCCACCTAATAGTGATATAATAATTATAACTTGCCTACAATTAAACTAGGCTAGTTCACCAAGGTAAACATCTACTGTCCGGTGTTTTGTTTGTTTGTTTGGGTTTTTTTTTTTTTTTTTTTACATTTTGACATTTATTGGATCTCCGTGGCGGAGACGTTTATCTTGATGAACTAGGCCGTACCCTGATCAAAATCACAGGTCTACTAGGTGGTACCGTTATGGGTTTGAAATGTTTTGAAATTGGACACTGCACATCATGTGCTTTGGCGAATTTTAAAAGGACATTCCTGAGTTTGTTGCAGTTTTTAAGATGTTATGGACTAACAGGAAGGAAATGTTTTATTTAACGATTTCAACACATTTTATTTACAGTTATATGGAGTCGGTTATCGACTAACAAAGACTTTTTAATGATTGTAATTACATATCAAATATATATTTCAGCATAAAATATTAGTGGCTGTATATTAAAAGTGTTTCTGATTGTTCTAATATTTGTACTAGGTTAAATTTCATTTTATTTCCTAGAATATTGTTTTTTCATACATAAGAAATTATATGAATACCAAAATCCAGTTTGGGGTTCTTACAAATATTAAAATGACCAGAAACACATTGATATTCTAAACAAGAAAATGTGTTTAATATGTAAGTTTAATCGTAGAAATATTTTATTAGTCTGAAACATCTTACAATGCAGCAAACTCAGGAATGTCCCTTTAAACGGCAGTTCTCCTACTATTATCTATCGAAACTTTATAAAAATGTATCCATTAATTTCCAAGATTTTAGGCTACATAATTTTACTCTCCGTATCCTCTGGCAGAAACCCTAAACCTAAGCCTGAATGAACTGGATGCTGGAACAATCAGAATTTATGACTCAACCTTCCCCTATAAACTTTTTTTGCTATAACCTAGACTAGAGCTGTGTGGTGTACCATACCGGTATATATACTATGTGAGGTAAATCTCCCCCAAAATACGTACAGCAACTGATACCAAACCTGAAATTTCAATAGGCACCGCCTAGCTCTAGTCTAGATATTACACTATGGCATTTTATCAACACTTGTTTATTATTACAATATTTCATCATAATGATTTTCTCATTTAGGAACATCATGCTCCTGCTGAGAATCTACATGTGTGAATTATGAACCCTTTACCAGAGCAACAACAACTGAAGTCTGAAGCAATAAGGTTGGAAACATTTCGTAGGTGGCCGCTTTCAGCATCTCAAAGCCCAGAGACGCTTGCTAAAAATGGCTTCTACTACATTGGTCCCTCCGATCGGGTGAGGTGTGCGTTTTGCAGTGGTGTGTTGAAGAGTTGGAGGCCCTCAGATGATCCCTGTAGGGAGCATGAGGTACACTTCCCTAAGTGTCCATTCGTGAGGAACCTCGATGTTGGCAACATACCAATAAGTCCTGGAAGCCGGCCAGCCTCTATTGTAGTATCCCAGGTCCAGCCAGGTAGAGCGGTACCCATTCTGAACTTGCCGAAGTACAGTCAGTTTGCAGATAAGAATGCTAGATTAAAATCTTTAGAGGAGTTGCCCAGTAACGTACCTCAGGACAGAGATCTGTTAGCAACAGCTGGGTTCTTTTATGCAGGTATATATATTTTATGTATATATGTATCATACTTAAAACACTAAGTAAATGGTGTATGTTATTAGTAACATGATTTTAGTTTTAACCCTGTCAAAATAAAACCTGTTTAACAAATCTTACTTTTTATATCTCATCAAATACCATACCGATACTGATATTTTGTAACATAATTGATGAGATTTAAAGAATATTTTTCCAGTTTGGGAGTCTTATACTGTATATTACTTTTTAAACTTTTAAATATAAACTTTGTTTTGTTTAACAACACCACTAAAGCACATTGACTGATTAATCATTGGTTATTGGATGTCAAACATTTGGTAATTCTGACACAGTCATCCGAGGAAACCTGCTACGTTTTTCCATTAGTAGCAAGGGATCTTTTATATGCACTTTCCCACAGACAGGAAAGCACATACCACAGCCTTTGACCAGTTGTGGTGTAGTGGTTGGAATGAGAGAAAAACCCAATCAGTTGAATGGATATATATATAGATCTACCAAGGTGGTTTGATCCTGTCACATAAGCACCTCAGGCGAGCACTCAACTGACTGAACTAGATCCCACCCCCTCTTTTAAATATGTGACACTATTTATAATTTTACATGTATTTCTTGTAACTTAATAGTTTTATTTGTGTAGGCCTACAGTTGTTATACATCTGCACTAAAGGTTGAAACCAGGATTGGGTACAACAAAAATAGGAACTGATATTTTATGTGAAGATAAGAGTTGCTAATTCATTCAATCTCTTAAATACTAAATGTTGCATGAAATTTGGTCTAGCAAACTCAAGTTGAGACAACTCTTTATCAGCTGTTTTATTTATGTACCTACATAAAAAGTTCTGCAAAATCAATTATAGTTTGCATGTACAAAGCCCAGAAGTAATTCAGATAATTTTGTTGAAAACTGGTGTTAATTTATTACTTCTATGTCTTGTCATAATTGACCTGTTCTTGACCCTAATCCTACTAAGGTAAAAAGGTAAAAACATACAAGAATTGAATAGATAAACAGTACCAGAAAAAATATGGATTGTGTGATGCTCTACTTCATAACAAATGCAAGACTTTTTGCAAATTTAATGATGGAGGTGTATTGTTAAAATACAAAACACGGATTTACTTGGATACAACTGATAAGAACTTCAGATTTAAATTAGGTACAACCTGTCAACCTGTCAAATGAAATGGAATACTTGTGTTACAAAATAGCTGTTGCCCAGAATCAAATGTATGAAATTTCTCTGAAAAGTATTAAGTCATGTTGCAGCAGTGATGTTAATGGTATGCCTTTCAGACTACCCCAAGTTCAAAGAATGATCATTAAAGGTTTTGTTGCACATTAGTTATTCAGTTGCTTACCCCAACAATGCCTGTTTTAATTCTTATTTTGTTTTTCAATTTTAACAAAAGTACCAGTAATGTTTGAAATAGGTTATAATATGCAAACTGATTTTGCAGATGCCTGTTGTGTGTACATTTGTGGGGTTTTTTGTTTATTTTAATTTTTTTTAATGCCACAAACATTTAACACAGAGACAAAGACATTTTTATTTTTGTTTGGACATTACAAACATGGATGGTGATGAGATGAATGGTGAAGCCCTAGTATTTCCATTTTGGTATGGGACTACTTGACAGGGTCGTGCTCTACACTTGCTGTCAGTTGAGTTATCTCGGTATCACCAGAGCCCAGGGTACACAGAACCTGCAGTGCATGCCGGGTAATCATCCCCCATGTCGGGTCATACACTTGGGAGACATACCTATAATCGCACCAGTGAAGTGGGTGAAACTTAGTGTATGTGGCCTTACACCTACTCATTGAGCCTAGCAGTGCACTTAGTCTGAGTTGGAACTGGTACTGGCCAGCCTGAAGTCCGATGGTATAACCACTACACCACCGAGGGTGTACATTTGTGTTTATATGTGTGCATTATGTGTGTGTTTATTCATGTACATGTATGTATGTTTTGTACATGTTTTTGCACATCCAGAAGTGTAGATGTTTTGTTTTGTCTAAATCATGTTTATCTACAGATTGTTTTGTTTAAATCATGTTTCCTGCCACTGGTGGGCCCATTGGGCTATTTCTCATTTCAGTCAGTGCACCACGACTGGTATATGAAAGGCTGTGGTATGTGCCATCCTGTCTGTAGGATGATGCATATAAAAGAACCCTTGTTACTAATGCAACAGTGTATCAGGTTTCCTCTCTAAGACTATGTCAAAATCATCAAATGTTTGACATCCAATAGCCGATGATTAATTAATCAATGTTCTCTAGTGGTGTCATTAACAAAAAAAAACGTTTAACTTTGAATCGTGTTTAATTACCTGCAGATATTTAGTTTTGTCTAAATCATGTTTTACCTATGTTTGGTTGGTCGTTTCAGGACATGGTGACAGTGTGCGTTGTTTTTGCTGTGGAGGAACATTGCGCAGTTGGGAAAGGTCGGACGACCCATGGATAGAACATGCTGTCTGGTTCCCCCGCTGTACCTATGTCATTCAGGAGAAAGGAGAACAGTTTGTGAGGGAAATTCAGAGTAACTTTTTGTCAAGCATTCCAAACAGACAGGTACAGGGTTTTATCACAGGACCTGTGTTGCTAGACTGATATTCGCCAAAAGGCTATGGCATTTTTTAAAATTCCCAACTTTAAAAACAAAAATCCCAATCTGAATTTAAAAATTACCAACTTTTCATCTTTTATTGTATATGCATATATTTAAATATTTTAATCCATGGTATGTGCAATCTTGTCTGTGGGATGGTGCATATAGATGATCCCTTGCTAAAAATGTAGCTAGCAGGTTTCATCTCTAAGACTGTCAAAATTACTAAATGTTTGACATCCAATAGCCGATGATTAATAAATCAGTGTGCTCTAATGGTGTCATAAAACAAAACAAACTTTAATAGTTTTCTATCTCCTGTGTATGGTGGGTTTTAGGGTTACAGCCCTCGATCAGTGTGTATTGTATAAGTGCAATTGCTCTGTTACTGTTCCAGTAGTATGTCATAATTTGCTGCCTGAAAAGTCCACATTATCAAATGGCGAACATACATGGATAAAAATTTAATTTTCAAGTAACATTTAATAATGACACTGTCCTATAGCTATAGAACAATATATTACTTTTCTGTTTTGTATAAGTTTATATATATAATTTTTCCTTTTTTTAAATTTCTCTTTTAGGCTATTCAGTCTCCACAGAGGGAAAGTCCTCAGCCACTGAGAAGTGAGTGTTTTGTTAATGGAAACAACACCAAATTTAATCAGTTACCATGACCGGTAGAACTACAGTGTTGAAATAATACAGTTTATTTTGGGTATGGTACAACAACAAATAACATCTGTTCTTTTAATCTTCAGTATAGAAACAGAGAAAAAATTTGAGATCTTTATATATTTTCACAGCAGATCTCTTAAAGGGACTTTCCTGAGTTTGCTGCATTGTAAGATGTTTCTGACTGATGCAATATCTCTACGATTAAACTTACATATTAAATATATTTTCTTGTTTAGAATATCAGTGTCTTTATATTCAATGTGTTTTTGGTCATCATAATATTTGTAAGTAACCCAAACAGGATTTGGTATCCCAATAATTTCGTATGTACGAAAAAATATATTTGAGGGAATAAAATTAAGTTTGACCTAGTACAACCATTAGGATGAT
The DNA here is from genome assembly GCF_016097555.1 of Gigantopelta aegis. Taxonomy (NCBI): domain Eukaryota; kingdom Metazoa; phylum Mollusca; class Gastropoda; order Neomphalida; family Peltospiridae; genus Gigantopelta; species Gigantopelta aegis. The sequence goes on from NC_054702.1 coordinate 68,071,319, forward strand.
CAGAAACATGTTTAATAATATAGTCACTAATATTTTATTTAGAAAATTATATTTTAACTTGTGATTATAGTTATTAAAATGTCTTTGTTGATTGACATCATTTTAACAATTGCCTAAAACTCAGGAATGTCCCTTTAACAATCAAAGCAATATTTGTACATACAGCAAAACACTTTAAAACCAGACCCTCAGTAAACCAGAGTTTCCTCAAAACCAGATGTTTTTCATCATCTTTTTTTAGATATGTAATGTTGCTAAACTGACTTCTCTCTCTCATTAACCACTGATAAATAACCATTAACTTGGGTAGCTAAGATGAGTCATGGACATCGTGCTTGAATCATAGCTGGATACAAACACAGAAAACAAATTAAAATAAATTCTCTCCCATAGCTCATGCTTTTATGGTGTTTTTGCCTCCTAGGACATCCTAGTGCTAACAGCAGACAGCTCATGCCGTGCATTCAAGCTGTGATAGAGATGGGATACAATGAGGAGTTGGTCCAGCAAGTGCTTCTAAACCAAATGCGACAAGGTAATATATATATTTTATATATTTATTACCTCGACAGTCACTTATAAGGGAAAAATATTTTTGATATTTCTCAGTGAGAAATGTCTGCATTGGTGTAACATATGCTGCCATTGGACAATTTGACACTTGCAAACCAATGACTTTGTCGGTACTAAATATGACTTCATTTGGGGCGGGATGTAGCCCAGTGGTACAGCGCTCGCTCGATGTGTGGTCGATGTGGGCCCCCGTCGGTGGGCCCATTGGGCTATTTCTCGTTCCAGCCAGTGCACTTTTATATCAAAGGCCATGGTATGTACTACCCTGTCTGTAAGATGGTGCATATAAAAGATCCCTTGCTGCTAATCAAAAAGAGTAGCCCATGAAGTGGCGACAGCAGGTTTCCTCTCTCTATATCTGTGTGGTCCTTAACCATATGTCTGACACCATATAACCATAAATAAAATGTGTTGAGTGCATCTTTAAATAAAACATTTCCTTCCTTCCTTCATCACGATTTGGCAAACACACAAAATGACATGACATAGTTTAAAGAGTTTGCCTTTACTTTACAGCTTTCTGTTTTCAGTGCTAAACTTGTAATATAATGTTAGTTTAATGCAATTCATTACAGATTGTTTAAAAACAGAATATATAGAACTTTGTTTTTTTTAAATTATCTGTGAAGTGATTAAAATACAAAGTTATTGCAATACTTAGACAGTGACTAAAGGGTTTACATCATCCATCCATCTCTCTCTCTCTCTCTCTCTCTCTCTCTCTCTCTCTCTCTCTCTCTCTCTCTCTCTATATATATATATATATATATGTGTGTGTGTATGTATAAAGGCTTTTGGGTGGGGGGGGGGGGAGAGCTGGGATAATAAATAGAATAACAAACTCTGTACCAGTTATTATCAAATTTATGTCCCTCATGAAATAATTTTCACTTGTCACTTGCTAAAGCTCTTGACAAGTGAAATTGTTTTCACTCATGACATAAATTTGATAATAACTGTTAACTTGTTTAATATTATAATATATGACAAAAACGACAATGATTTGCTTCTTTCTTTCTTTTTTACATTGTTTAAATATGGGTAATTTGGGGGGGACATACATGTAATAGGATAAATGGAAAGCTATATAATTAGAGTGAATAAATAAAATGTCTTTCTTTTCAAATTTTTTAAAGAATATTTTTTAAATTATAATATTTTAATTTGAAAAACAGCCCATGATATGTAGTACATGATTATGTATGAGTTTGATTGGGGTTGGGTTTTTTTGTTGTTGTTTTGTCTTTTTATGTGGTTTGCTATCAACTGTTTTCTTTGTCATGAAAGTATATCCTTGGATTATTGTCAAAAACAATTAGTGGGGAAAAAACCCTGTCTCATATTTCTACTTAATGTTTCCCTTTTTGTTTCCAGGAAACAATATCACAAGTGCTGAGTCATTGCTATCAGCTGTTGAGGAGCATGTTAATTCCTCTCCTAATTCACCAGTCAACAATGTTCGTTCATTGACAAATATAGGTAAGTTTTGTTTGTCATGTTTTATTCCATATAGAAATACTGGAATTAAGAAGTATGTAATAAACAGTATTAAAAAAAATCATCACAGTGGTATATTGCTGTGCATTAGCCATGTTTGTGGGTCACTAAGTACATTCCTGGGAAGTTGTATTACACAATACATTAAGTCCATCGAAACATTTTTGATATGTACACAGCACTGAATATTATATCAAGAACTACAAACACCTGAGTGTAATTTAAAAAAAAAAAATTTGCTGTCTTGGTTTTTGCCATGCACAGCAGTAAATAGCAAATGATTTTTAATTTTAAGTAATGAAAATCTTTCAATTTTAGTGTTGATCTGTTTTAATGGTCTTTTTTTATAAACACTTCATGGTCATTTGTAGGTCTGACTGATTCGCATGGTTTATTGAATTGATAAAACTTTGATAGTATGCATTCATCCAGACAGATAAATTTGACATTATTTATAGTAAGAATTACCATAAATACAAAAACTAGAAAACGTTTGACAAAATATTAAATTGGTTGACATGAGATACAGAAAATCGTCTGCTCTTCACATCATGCCAGTGTTTCAGTAGCAGATAATCCGTGTCAAACTAAGGAGCCAGCTAATGAAAGGGTTGGTTAATATACGATATATACAATTTGTAAACAGCACACCCAATGATAGCAAGCTAACCAGAGTGACATTGTATTATAAAGTAAATTCCAAACATACATATTGATTTGCAGTTGCTGCCACAAATCTGGAGGACCCAATTGGAGGGCTAGAGGACAGAATTATGTGCAAAATCTGCATGGCTAAGGAAGTGGAAGTGACATTTTTACCGTGTGGGCATCTGGTGTGCTGTGAAGAGTGTTCAAAACTTGTAACACATTGTCCAGTCTGTAGGAAATCGATAAGAGGCACCATCCGTACATATTTGGCATGAGCATGGTTAAATACAAAATCAACAGCACAACCTCTTTGGTACTAAGTAGAAACTTTTTTAAAGTGTTACTTTAGAATAGTGGAGCTTAACGGTTTTCATGTTCTAATGAACCAGTGTTTGACCCATTGCAATTCTCTCCAACCTTTTACACAGTTAGCCTTTCAATTCCTCTGTTGTCATACACAAGCACACCTTTCTGCTTTCTTGTTTTAGAACATGTTCACCTGGTGTTACATGCTGCTACAGTAGTACAGTCCAAAGCGCAAACACTTTTTGTATGCCCACACTCATTAGTTTCAGGCATGTCCACCCTGTGTTCTGTCTTTGGTGTGAACAGTGGCTTGACTCTGGGCAGAGGGAAGATTTGTTTACAATTCTGGATCATCCTGTTTATGCCGAGTTGGGTGGTGATGGTGGATGTCAAATGGATGAGTTGCTCTAGGCATTATGGAGATAAAATTCTGCTTATGCCAAGTCTGGTGGTGACTGGATGGCAAGTGGATGAGATGTCGTAAGTATAATGGAGTTGAAATCCTGCATACAATGAGCCTGTTGGTGAAAGTGAATGTCATATTAATGAGCTGCTCTAGGTTTAATGGAGCTAAAATCCTGCTTACACCAAGTCTGGTGATGGATGTCATATGGATGTTTCGGTCTAGACGCAGTTGACCACAAATCCTGCTTACACAGAGTCTGGTGATGGATGTCATATGGATGTGTTGATCTAGATGTAATGGAGCTGAAATCCTGCTTACACTGAGTCTGGTGATGGATGTCATATTGATGTGTTGGTCCAGACGTAATGAAGCTGAAATCCTGAGTACACCGAGTCCAGTGATGGATGTCATATTGATGTGTTGGTCTAGACATAATGAAGCTGAAATCCTGCTTACACCGTTCATTATGGAGTTGAAGTTGGTGATAACTGGTTTACATTCCGTCAGTGACAGTGGGATGTAGGCTAGTGGTAGAGTGCATACTTGAAGCATGTTGCATTGTAGGATCAGTCCCTCAAACATGGTCAACATATTTCAGGTTTTCTGTTCCAATCGGTGCTCCATGTTTTACATCATAGGATATAGAATTAGCTATCCTGTGTGCAGAAGAGCAGTTGAAAGATCTGTCACAGTGAGTTTGAGTGCAGTTTTGTTACTGTGGACTGGTAGCAGCAGGTTTTCAGTCCTACTCACTGGACAAAGTGTTCAATGTGTCATTCATTACGTGTTTAATAGTCATAGGTTATTTTATTGTTAAACATTCCTGTTTGTTCGTATCCTGTTAATCGGACATTTTAAAAAATCATTTACAAAGTACCAATATCGTGTGTCCTGTATCGAAACATGTATTCAATTACTTCCATTTGTTTTGTTTATGTTATCGGCTCGCTTAGATCGGAATCTACCATATCATGTAATGACGTTGCAGTGGGACCGAGGACAGTGGTTTGTATTCTGTCATACTTGAAGACTTAAACTGACATTCACGAAATGCTCAAATTAACAATCAGAATTCAGTGACAGAAACTGTTCTTAAAATGCTGCCAATTGAACAAAACTGGAACAGAACGTTAGGTTAGGTTGGTTGGTAGAGAGTAACAGGTTAATGATGTGAAGGTAAGGATGGGGAACTCTATGACGCTTGTCATTTCATGGAATTCCCATTATATCCAACCGAGAATCCATAAGCACTTTCCAACCGAGAAACCATAAGCACTTTTATGTAAGCCTGTGTTGGACAAAATACCTGAAACAGCAGTGTGGGTGTGTATCAGGTAAGAAACTGAATATGTTCCAGGGTGTTTTACAGAAAAAGCATTTATCTCTTTATTACAAACACAATTTATATAAATACTAAAAGAAAGTTGTGTGTTTTGATTTCTGATTAAATAACATAACTGTTAGCTCAGGACTATAAATCTACAAGGTTCCTAAATTGACTCATCATGGAATCCCTATACTGACTGGCCACAACATTATTTCAGTGCCAGCTATTGATTCTAGGTCTGTGATGATTTTGCTTTGTTTATATAGTTCATTTGGAATACAGTTCCAATCTGTCGGTATAATGCTTGGATTGGTCTAAATGATATCATTTGATTTTTAAAAACCCCACCGACGTTCATAACTGCATAGATCTCAATTTTGCACTACTTGCTTAAAAAACAAAATAAATCATTTCAGCTATTTTTATTTGACATTAATAAAAAGACACTTTATGTTGTTAATGTTGAATCAGTAAATGTTATTTATTGTTTAAAATTGTATTAATGTATGAAAGAATTTCATCATTCGGGTAATTGACAGGAAAAGCGGGACGCAGAATGGGGATTCCCCTTATTCTGTGTATTAATTTCCCGAAGAAAGAGTTCTATTGTTACTTCATGTATTTTATATTAATAAAACTATTATTCACTTGAAATTATAAAAATTTAAAATGATAATTTTCGACATTCATGGTCAGATCAGGTCATAGGGTTTTCTCGTGTACATTCAGAGCAATCTGTTGTAGTGCCCGCCTGTCATGAGCGCAGGTTTCGACTTTCGCCGGCTCCTTCATTCAGGACAGGAAAGGGTTTTGGGTGGGAGATGGTGCCGTCTGCGCTTGGCAGGTGCAAGAGAGCACCAGCAGCTGGACCAGGATCGGTAGCGGCAGGGGTATCTGTGGTGCTATTGAATTTATTTTAATACGATCCAAAAAAAAAGGTTTGCGCAATTTACAAAAAGTATCGTATGAACCACTTTACACACTTATGAACCACTTAACACATTTATGCATGAACGGTTTTGCTCATTACACCGTTTATACAGTATTCTGGGATACTTGCATGGACGTCAAAAACGTTCATTTATGAATTAGAAATTAGCAATTTAGATTTGTAAAATATTTTATCATGATCAACTTTCTTATGGCTTTTGTTTGTTGGGTCACCTCAGCCAAAGGCTCAAGTGACCTATTGTGATCCGACCGGCGTCGTGGTTAGGCCATCGGTCTACAGGCTGGTAGGTACTGGGTTCGTATCCCAGTTGAGGCATGGGATTTTTCATCCAGATACCGAATCCAAACCCTGAGTGAGTGCTCCGCAAGGCTCAATGGGTAGGTGTAAATCACTTGCACAGACCAGTTATCCATAACTGGTTCAACAAAGGCCATGGTTTGTGCTATCCTGCCTGTGGGAAGCGCAAATAAAAGATCCCTTGCTGCTAATCGGAAAGAGTAGCCCATATAGTGGCGACAGCGGGTTTCCTCTCAAAATCTGTGTGGTACTTAACCACATGTCCGATGCCATATAACCGTAAATAAAATGTGTTGAGTGCGTCGTTAAATAAAACATTTTTTTTTTTTTAATTGTGATCCGTTTTCCATCATGCATAAACGTTTCACTTTTTTTTTAATATACTTCTTCCCCACAACTACTTGACGAATTCCAGCCACATTTTGTGGGAAGCGTCCGTGGGATTTGGAGAAACAGATTTGTGCATTTGGTGTTTCTAACCCCTAACCCCAATTATATCGAAGGATGTGTGGTATATGCTGTCGTGTCTGTGGGGAAACTGCGTGTGTGTGTGTATATATATATATATTGTGACAAAATCCTCAACGTCGTCACGCGACTGTGGTGATATACCTAGTATTGTGTGATTCCTGTCGAGCAGTGGCGACAGTAATTTATAAACTCTTTCCCCAATGTTTGTACTCTCTTTATTTTGTATTATTTGTCTCTTGCCTGTACTATATATCTTTAATCTGTATTCTGTATGTCTTTCCTGTACATTATTTCTCTTCTCTAATCTGTATTTCTTTCCTGTACTGTATATCTTTAATCTATAATCTGCATTTTGTATCTTTTTCCTGTACATTACCTCTCTACACTAATCTATATTTCTTTTCTGTACTATATATCTTTAATCTCTATTCTGTATCTCTTTCCTGTATATTAACCCTCTATATTAATCTGTATTTCTTTCCTGTACTATATATCTTTAATCTGTCACGACTGGTATATCAAAGGTTGTGGTATGTGCTATCCTGACTGGGATGGTGCATATAAAAGATCCCTTGCTACCAATGGAAAAATGTAGCGGGTTTCCTTTTTGAGACTATACTTATGTACAGTGTGGATCGATTTCTAGAACTCTACGACCCCACGTGGAAAAAAGGAAAAAGAGAAACAGAACAAATCTTCGACACCCAGTATCGTCATGGTCTCCCCAACGCAACAGGTGGTAGAGCAAGCCAAGGCCCAATCTGATTAAAATTAGCTCTACTGGTCTCACCAGTAGATCTAACAGCATTGCGTGGACTCCCATGTCCAGGTGACATTTCATCTATAAATAATTTAAATATCGACCAATTACACTTCGCCTTTTATAACGTTATTCGGGAGCATACAAATTCTAAAAATATCGGTCGAGACTATTTATGCAATAGGCGAACTTGTTGATCTATTTCAAAATAAAAAAACCAGGGTGGAAAGTGCAATAATAAACTCTGGATTGTATACTAGTATAAACAGATTTTATGGCTATACCATCACGGTTTATTTTTTCGTCTTGAAACGAATTTTATATTTAAATATTCACCCGAATCATTTCGTATACTCGGCATAAACCCGAATGTTTTCAAATTCTTTTCAAATCACGGGTATGATTTTGCAAGTAAGGTTTTGATTGGTCGAATGAAAGGTCAACTGAACATGAGCTCCAACGGGCTGCTGTTAGATCTACATGTAATAGTGGAGCTAATTTTAATTAGATTGGCCAAGGTTGATCTGAAACGGAAACAACAACAAAGTGGTACGGGTTGGAAAGCCCCGAAACGGCAGAAGCATTTCTAAACGGACTATAAAAGGAGTCGCGTGGGCCAGACAACGACCCCTCTGCCTGCTACCGACCACGGTCGGGCTGCTGGTGCTCACTTGCCAGTGCAGGCGGTCCCTCCTTCCCATCCCCCCCCCCCCCCCCCACACACACACCACACCTTTCCTGTCCTGGACGGAGGAGCCGGCTCTTGTGCGCTACAACAGCTTTCTCTGAATGTGCACGTAAAGTCCTCTGACCAGTCAACGATCTTTCTTTTTTGACCGACTGCTCAAAATTGCGTGCCAAATTTCCTTAATAAAAATTGCGCACCTTTTCTCTTTGGCATTTTTTGCTCCTTCAGAATTCCATAGCACCACTACCCACCCACCCGCCTGTTACCGACCACGGTCGGGCTGCTGGTGTTCCCTTGCACCTGTCGGTGCAGGCGGTCCCTCCTTCCCATCCCCACCTTTCCTGTCTTGCACAGAAGTTTGGACCCACGACCTAACTCACATGTATTAAATAAACATGGACTCTTGGAATCTGAAAATAAACCTTCCCATCATCAGCAGCAGCAGCAGCAACAGCCCTTAAGATTCCTACATTCATTCACCATGATCGTATCGGGACCTACTTCGTGTGGAAAGACATTTTTGGTATACAAACTGCTAAGGGGTGGTAAAATTGACCCGCCTCCATCTGGCTCTACAAACGATGACTGTAAGAGTTGAATGTGTCAAAGGTATTTGGAAAAGGGTCGTTATTTGAATCACAGAGTCGGGAATCGCATCGTGTGTATGGCCAATAAAGATTCTCGCATCACCGACCTGTTCACGGAAGGAAGTTCCCACAGAAACTTATCGGTGATTGCCATCAACCAGAAATTGTTTCACAGCAAACACCCGACACAGAGAAGAAACTACCATTACCTGGCGGTGACAAGCAGCAAGTTCTGATGTATCTTGAAAATGCTCGTCATTTCATGCAACGGTTTGAGGAAGCTACTAACAAGTCATACGGACTTCTCTTGGTGGACTTGAAACCGACCACGCCCGAACATTGGCGCCTTCGACCTAATGGTTTAGAGACGTGACCGTCCGAATGGTATAACAAGTACAAACGTAACGGCGAATGTCTCAGAAAAGTTGTAACCACCATCGAAGAAAGAGCTCTACATGCAAATCATGCAAAGGAACGTATTCAAGAGAAAACTACCAGGAAGCCCGCCTACGAACGTGACGACGAAGAAGATGAGGTAGAACCCTATCTGAAAAAAAGTCAAATGGATGCAGTCTTGCAATACGTGTGATCTGGTCTTTAAAGACGGGAGCGACTTGTAGCGACATCTGTAATTTAAAACGTGCGAGGAGGGAAATGAAGATGCCATTGAAAGAAACATGAAAACATTAATTGCAATGGAAGTTATTTGAAGACACGTATTTTCGCTTTCTGGCATATATGCATTAATTTGACAAAGGCCCCAACACGAGGAAAATTATAGTCGATGTATCCCAACAGAGATGCGAGACCACATATTCGTTTTAAATTAAATCAGTATTGTTCCTGGATCAGCGAATATTTGGACGAAGTAGACGACGATACCGATTATGATTTCAGTACTGACGAAGATGATGAAGAGAAATGAACACTAATAATAATATTCACATGTCGCCGTTAAGGACTCTCCATGTACCGTACCCAGTGTGTGTGTGTGTGTGCATTATGCATGTGTAGTTGTCTCTAAGGAGATCAGTGATTTTAAGTTAGAATAAATGAAAAACCAAACCAAAATTTCGCTAGTCCACACACGTCCCTCTCAAATCGATGGGTGGATGGATGGATGTAGGCATGGATTTTTGTTTTCACTACAATATACTGTAAATGATTTGAAATATACTAATCAAATTTCGCTAGGGATAGTGGGAAAAATAGTAAAGTAAATGTATTTATTGTATTCGATGGATGAAATATCTAACTGCAGTTATGCATAATTGTGGGGATGTATGGACCATCCAAACTACATAGTCGCATTGATTACATGTTGCATAAATTTTAGATGTGCATAAATTTCTCACCATGACATATATTTGGTACACCCCTAGCAATGGTTGAGTAGTATATGACGGGTATTCAGGGTAGCATTAAACCATTCACAATCTCTGTATCTTTAATAGGTTACATCCAAATACTGACTAAAACAAAATCACAATGCAAAGGGAGAAAGGAAGGAAATGTTTTATTTAACGATGCACTCGACACATTTTATTTACGGTGATTTGACGTCAGACATATGGTTATGGACTATACAGATATTAAGAGGAAACCCGCTGTCGCCACTTCATAGGCTACTCTTTTTATTATTAACAGCAAGGAATCTATTATATGCACCACCCCACAGACAGGGTAGTACATACCACGGCCTTTTGATATGCTAGTCGTGGTGCACTGGCTGGAACGAGAAATGGCCCATTGGGCCCACAGATGGGGATCGATCCCAGACCGATCGAGCAAGCGCTTTACCACTGGGCTACATCCCGCCCCCAAAATCACAATATATCTCTAAAGGAATACTAAAAATAAATATGTGTATTCAAATCAATTAATCTTTATTTTACAAAGAACATGGTACCTTTTAAAGCATAAATAAGGACATTTATAATATGTCAAAAGACGTATTTGAAAGCCCTTTTTTGCCCTTAAATAAATCGATATATACATGTATGAACATATATTCTAGGATTAATGCACAAACACTAGTAGTTTCTTTGGGGACGCATCTGTAAAACGACACCTTTGATTTTAACTTATTTTCGTACTTATGTCCAATTAAGGTTCAAGCACGCTGTCGTGGCCTTACACCTACTCACTGAGCCCTTAAGAACTCGTTCTGGGTTGGAGCCGATACAGGGCTGCGAACCCTGTACCTACCAGCTTAACAACTGCGCCACCGAAGTCGGTGACACCTTTGAAAAACTCTTGAAAATAAAATGTTCGCACTGATTGATAGATAAAAGCATATGGCGGATATAAACACAAGCCCAGCCATTTAGCGCTTTAAACACACTGACGCAGAACAAAGAAAAGGACTGTTTTATTTAACGACGCATCGAACTAACGCAGTACATTAATTGTACATACCCCTTGACGACGATTCCCCCTGTTAACATGTAGCTCACGGTCTGAACCGAGTAGAATCCAGCTCAAGCGGGACTAGGGCCATCGGCGTTGTTCCTCTAAATTGGTCAGGTCCGGGTCAGTAGGACACCGGAACGTGTCTAGGTCATGGGAAAGTAGGTCAAGGTCACGGAAAGTAGGGCATGGCCCCAGGTAGGCCCACATACTGCTGACAAGTAAGAGTTTTAGATATTTTTTTATCGCTGATTACTTGTCCACCACTATATTAAGGTATGGCTCATTTCTATCACTGATTACTAATGTCACAAAAGACCGGTCTAACTGCTTTGCCATAGTCCATAAACTGACAAATCCATATTGTTAGAACTATCCGAGTCTGTTGTCAATGTGACAAAACAGAAATATTAAGCTGAACATTGTAAACATGTTCTCAGCTAAAAACCTATAAATGCATTTTCGGGACACGTGTATCAAATTTCGAGAAGTGGAGGACCTACAACTCTTGGATCCACGCTTGCAGTCCTTGTGGAGCAGTTCTTATGCTTATATTGATACAAATGAATTGATCTTAACTGAGGAGCGGGACGTAGCCCAGTGGTTAAGCCATCGGACTACATACTGGTAGGTACAGGGTTCGCAACCCGATACCGGCTCCTACCCAGAGAGAGTTCTTAAGGGCTCAATGGGTAGGTGTAAGGCCACTATACCCTCTTCTCTCTCACTATCCAACTAACAACTAACCCAATGTCCTGAACAGACAGACCAGATAGATTAGGTGTGTGCACAAGACAGCGTGCTTGAACCTTAATTGGATATAAGTACGGAAATAAGGTGAAATGAAATGCTGGTCGAAAAGAGTAGCCCATGAGGTGGCGACAGCGGGTTTCCTCCCTTAATATCTGTGTGGTCCTTAACCATATGCCTGATGCCATATAACCGTAAATAAAATGTGTTGAGTGCGTTGTTAAATAAAAACATTTCCTTCCTTGACCTTAACTGAATTAACCTAGTGAACATTTCTTGTATTCTTTGTTAATATGTACTGGCGTAGCCCGGGGGATAGCGGGCAACATCTTTTATATGTACCTGTGGCTCCACAACACGACTTGTTGACAATATGGGTTCCACCTACTAATGTGGGTGCTCTTCCGCGATATAAAATATTGGCTACGCCAATGCCTACACACCCCACCTCCTACTTAATAGGTCCTTATAAACAAACACACAATCAATCAATCAATCAATCCATCAAGTGAGAATAAAGTTGTGTGCACAGAATCCGTTACACCGAGATCCGTCACACAAAAAAAACCCGTTACTATTTGTAAGCATCTTTTTAAAGGTCTACATTTATCAAAAATGTAATTCACTATTGTTTGGTATAAACGTATACCTTTTATAATATATATGAAGTATCAATAAAATAAATTTTAGAAAATGTACCCTTTTTTAATATATTCGCAATAAAAAGTCTTTTTCCCACCGCCTGTCGACTCCAAGAGCCAAGTCATGTGACCGCGTGACGCGCTAACCGGCATAACATGAAAGCATGATTCGCAGCCTTTCAGACATTTTACTGGGAAGTTGGAACACGTGTATTTTTAAAACGCGAAAATTTTATTATATTGAATTGAATTATATGGATGGACCACTTCATCCCTGGGGATTACGACAATTATTTAAGGTAGTCGATAAATATGACACCTATTTTTTATTATTATTATTTTTTAAACATCTGTTCCAAGCTTGTATTCCCACCAGCACATGTTCTACGATTGCGCATGATACAACAAACAAGAAACTACGACAAGCACGCGCTAAACTAGAGCTCAAAAGGGTCAGGGGGGAGGAGGCGGGGAGGGTACCAGAGCAGGTGAGGCAGTGTAAAATATAGTGGTACGACTCTTTCAAATTCAATTGAGGACATTTTCACAGATACAACAAATATAACCCACAAAAGTGCCTCTTTGAAAAGTGTTGGGTCATGCGCCGTCCCTGCAGTGGCGTAGGGAATGGAACTACGGGAACCCACCCCCACCCCCATCAAACTTCTTTTTTTTTAACTATTAAATTTTATAAAATCATATATACACATGCATATACATAGTGTGCCCCCCCCCCCCCCCCCCCCCACCCCAATATAAAATACTGCCTACGCCAGTGGAGGGTAGGCCTACTAAGCCTAGAACGATAAAAAATATGGGGCTTGTATTTCATAATTAAATACAAATATTTTATTTATGCGTGCGTGCATATATATATATATATATATATATACACACACACACACACACACACACACACACACACACACACAAAGTTCATGTATACACACGCGCGCACGCACGCACACACAGAGTGGACTCTGTCCAAACCGGCATTATGTGTAAACCGGCAAAGTTTTAAAGTCCCGTTCAGCTACCGTTAATTTATTAGGAAATAGAAAATTTGTCGACACCGGATGCCTTCTATTCCAGACTTGCACATTCAAGAAAAAAAAGAACCTTTCATGTAGTAATTAGCTCTGTCTACACCAAAACGCGATCTTGCCCCTATACTGTCGGTGTCGGCCCGGGACGTAGAAAATCCTATTTTGTGTAGTACCGGTTTGCCGAATTCTGAATGTCCCGGGAAGTAGAAGGAACTAAAATCTATGTATAACTGTGTTAGATCCTGCATAAATGTAAATGGTTTTAGATCTGATTTCTTTAAAATTACCATTGGCCTAATGCAAGGTGAAGTTTTATCACCGATACTTTTTTCACTCTTCCTAAATGACCTAGAAAATGAATTTATTGTTAAGGGTTGCCCTGATACTATGTTTAGAGATCTCAGTGTTTTTCTGTTACTCTTTGCAGATGATATGGTTATTTTCTCTGAAAGTATATATGGATTACAGCATATGCTTGACACATTGTTCCTTTATAATAACAAATGGGGTTTAACTGTAAATAAAACAAAAACCAAAATTATGATTTTCAGAAAACGTGGTAAATTACTAGATGATGAAAAATGGTCCTATGATGGTGACTCGGTCGAAGTAGTAGACCAATTTAACTATCTTGGTATTGTCCTACATTTTACCTGCAAATTTTCACATGCTATAAAATGTATATCTGAACAAGGAAGAAAAGCATGTTTTGCAATGAAGAAAAGTTCCAAACCCTTGTTTTTAAACCAAAGTTCATTGTTGGCGTTATTTGATACGTATGTAGCTAGCGTACTGTTCTATGGTTGTGAAATTTGGGGTTTTCAAAAAGCAGATTTAATTGAAAAAATTCACCTTGATTTTTGTAAAAATGTTTCTAAAAGTTAAAGGATGTACAAGCAATATTATGATTTATTTTGAATTAGGTAGATATCCATTGGTGCATGAACGTACCTATCGTATGATGAAATATTGGTTCAAACTGATCAAAACTGATAATTGTATAATGAGTACAATGTATAGTGAGATGAAATCTAGCTGCGTCTATAAAAATAACTGGGTATTTTTTATTAAGAAAACATTTCAAGAGTTGGGGCTTGGTTATATTTGGGACAATCAGGATCATCTGGTAGAAAGTACGATGTATTATTTATCACTAATTAAACAAAGGATTTTTGACCAAGCATTGCAGAATCTTTACCATCAGCTAAATACATCTGTGAAATGCGGCAATTTGTATAGATACTTGGTCGAAGACTTAAAAACTCAACAATACTTAGTCAAACCTATACCTGATATTTATAAAACATGTATTACGAAATTAAGGCTATCTTCACATATTTTGGCAATAGAAACTGGTAGATATAAGAAAATAAGTCGTCCCAATAGAGTATGCATTTATTGTAATAGCGGAGATGTAGAAGATGAATATCATTTTGTATTAATATGTACATTGTACAGAGATTTAAGAGAAAATTATATAAAGAAATACTACTGGAATAGGCCATCTATGCTAAAGTTTATACAGTTGCTGACCAGTAAAAACAAAAATATATTGTGTAAATTGGGAAAATATATATTTAAAGCATTTAAAAATCGAACTTCCTTAGTCTAAATATACTGGAATTATCAAGATATATAATATGTTGCATTTGAATGTCAATTTGTATATAATACTCTACCTATAAAACTATAATTTACATTCTCCTTATTGAGAATATATATGTACACGTGTGTGTGTGTGTGTGTGTGTGTTCTATTTATTATCCTAATTGTATGTACATGTATGTTTACTAGTATTGTTGTTTGTTCATACCAATAAGCCGCTATGCTTACGGTGAATAAAGAATTGAATTGAATTGGTTTACGTGTTCTGCTAAATTCATGAATATAATTTTTCAAGTATTTAAACGTCCATAACAACAATACCCAACAACAACCAAAATTACCATACATTAATCAGTTAATGAAACTAAAGGTCAACTTACAACTATACTTGATATATTTTAAATCGTATTGTATTATTTTGTCTTATTGTTATTTTATGAAAATTTTAATTTTATTATTATTATTATTAATTTATTTTATTTACATCTATATATTGTAATACCAATAATTATAAAGGACACAGTTGTAACTGAAATTTTCTGAATAATTATATTTTACAATATACCTCTACTCTGTTACATCGCAGAATGCATCTATATTGTTAATACACATATCTCTATAATGTAATATCATGTATTTATATTATTAATACACATATCTTTATAATGTAATGTCATGTACTGTATTTGTATTTGTATTCATATATGTACCAAGCAATGTATTCCTATTATTTGTATCCTCCTGTTAACCATCTTGTCAAAATCAGAATATGTATGTTCCTCTTACGCCGTTGCATAACGGCCTGAGTGTAATAAAGTTCTGTTCTGTTCTGTTTGTGAGCCGTGTTTTCTTTACCAACGTAATGAGAAGCGTTTATAGTCTAGCATTACTGTTCGGGGTAGCAATTGAGCAGACGCTTGTGTGTGTTTTCTTTTCTTTTATTGTTATTTCTTCTTTTTCTCCTCAGTTTTGTTTTATTTTGCTAGTATTGGTCTCTACTGTTTTAAAGGATTACTGTCCTGGGTAGTATTTTATATATTTTGGACTAAGGTCATACCATTAAAATTTCCAAATTGTCCCCATCATCTCAACTGCTCCCCCCCCCCCCCCCCCCTCCTGACCCGGAACTGGCCACTGACGATGTCAGAGACTAGATCCGGGGTTGGCGTGCCTGAACCTTTAAGGATATGGGCACGTTAATAGAGTTCCCAATTCCAATTCCCCACCACACGATTGAGAGGCTATTTTTTTTTTCTCCATTAAACTCAATGTATTTGGCGTCGTACGCGCAAAAAGTAGGACTAGCATCAGAATATATTGAACACGATGATGTACAAAAGGTGGTAAGTTGTGCTTCAGCCCTTCCGATGGTTCCGCTGGACAAAGTTGAGGACGTTTGGGCTGACACAATTGCTGACAGTCCCCAGAATGAAAAGGTAGCATTACTGATGGACTCCAGAAATGTGGAACCACTTTGGCAATGACGACCACCGGACAAATAACCATTTGAAAGGATGGCACCATAAAATAAATCAAATCGCCCAGAAGAGTCATCCCAACATATTTGAGGTGGTAGGTCTATTGAAACGTGAGCAGTCTACAGTGGAAGTTAAACTACAGCAGTTAGATGGTCACTGGCGATCTCCGGCATGAAAATAAAAATACCGCACTATCGATGCCAGAATCCGGTCTCTCAAAATAAAACGTGGAACTGAATTATGGAAACAATTACCTTGTAATGTGTTACTGAAGTTTGAATAAAAATGTTATGCTACTTTGAAATTGGATAGTTTGTTGTATTAACATATAAAAATTAACAAACAGACACTGTCTGAGACAGACATAGATACAGAGAGATAGACACACAGACAGACGACGGACGGACAGACAGACATATTTACACCAGAGCCGTTAAAACTTAGGTTGGAGCCGATATTATTGTGTATCATTTTACAACATAACGTAAAATTACAACATTTACAACATAACCAGTGACACGAATTCTTAGTGCTAATAACTGCACTGTGGTACAGAATTAGTTCGATGTTACCTTTTGACTGCACACACCGTCAACCAGGTAACAGGGCAATTAACGAGTACCGGGACGTAGATAGATCCTAATTAGTACACATCAACAAGTCCCGCGACGTAGAATTCATTTTAGGACCATTTATACAAGTTTATCTACTTCCCGGGCCATAACCATACTGAACCCTGTTTACACCTGCATGCGATTATAGCCTTTATTAGAAACATACTTATCTGCCCTTGGTTTTCATCGTGCTAAGCGGTCCCAATTAGCCACTAAATTATTTCCGGCGCTTTACGCTCCAGTCGCTTGCAACAAAGGCCCTTTGTTACTACTGAATTGTGGAGTAGTTGTCGACTTGTTCTTTTATTTTTTGACATTAATAAAGTTTTCTATTACTATTATTGTTCGTTAGATTGTGTACAATCTCCTTTTACAGAAACGAAAATGTACAATATGTTTTGTGCTCAACAAAAATACTTACGAACACGTTAAAACGGCACCTTAATAAAGTTTTGATATTTGCAAGTAATATACATGTGTTTGTGTATACATCACTGTGTACGAATGGAAGTACATTAATTGGACTAATTGACTAGCTGCGATTTTCTGTACCGCTAGCTGCGTTATTAACTATGACCTACAGAAATTCACTTCCTTGCCTAACGATAAGGTTTCTACTGTCCGACTCGCAAACAAATCGGAACAGCGAGTCCAGTGTCATTGTCAGACGGACATAGTGTAACGGACACAATTTCATGTGTAATTTAATAGTTATGATCGACTATCTACCTGCAGTTATTAATATTATGCACAACCATTAAGCATTCCATGGTGTGTGTGTGTGTGTGTGTGTGTGTGTGTGTGTGTGTGTGTGTGTGTGTGTGTGTGTGTGTGTGTTCACTGGCGTAGGAAGCAGGGGGCAAGTGCCCCCCCCCCTACTTTTCAGATATTTTGCTTTATAATAGTGTAAAAGTGTGTAAATATAAAAATGTGGCCCCCTCCCCACACTTTTTGTCTGTGTGTGTGTGTGCACGCGTACATCTTCCTGCCTTGCCACCTTCATACGCCACTGGTATATGTACATAGATAAAACTTTTTTTTCAAATGTGCGTGTCAGTTTGGGTTATGTTTTTGGTTGTGCGTTTGTACTACTGTGTGGGCTTGTTTTGTAAGCTATTGTTTATTTGGGGGCAGATTTGTTGTTGTTACTGGGGGAGGGGGGGGGTTGGGGGAGGTAAAATTGTTGAGGGGGGATTTTTAAAATATTAGGTTTTTTGTTTTGCCTGCCACTTACGCTTATAATCATGTATAGAACAATGTCTTCATTTTAACATTTAACCTTAAATAATCGTCATGCAAGACTAACATAAATATGTTCACACAGATATTTTGATGTAAACAAAACAAGTACTGTTACTATAGGTAGATGTTTTGAGGTTAAACTATATATATTTAGCCGTTATTACAGCAAAATTTACACTTTATAATGCAGTGGCCTAATCAATTTACAGCAAACGAAATATTTAGTCAAACAGTAGCCCGAGTACTCTGACTTTAAGAGAGCTAGACGGACATTTGGACATAAACACGCTCTCATTACAGTCAGAGACCAACCTATGTCTTTTTTTGGCAATTTCTGACTACCAGACGGTAGGCAACGAGTCCCGCTCTAATACCACAACAATCCTATGTTTGACGTCAAATACCTTTACATCAATCATTTTCGAGTTAAGTGATACAAAAAAATCCACATATTAATCACTAATACACTTACTACAGAAAGAAACCCGACAGCACCCACATTCAGCTACGCTTCGTGACACTCCGTCTCAACAATTGCAAAGCTCGGCGATCTATTTCGAGACGTAGACCACGTGATCGCGCACTGGGCGATTCCGCCTTGTGCAGCAGTTACAGGGGCCGTCTCATATCAAGCGAAGTTACAACATGGAAGAGTTGGCTAATGCCGTTTTGGATGAATTTGGATTTCATTACGTCATTAAACCAAAACAATTACACATTATTGATTCCATTTTGAATTTGAAGGATACATTTGGGTGTTATCGACAGGATACGGCAAAAGTATGTGCTACGTACTGCCTCCTCTTATGAAAGATAAAGTAAGTAGTAATTTAATTTGATTATTTTATGTTTTATGAATTAGTCATTAGTACAGTAGTAGAGTGTGTGTGTGTGTGTGGTTTGTTTTCTTCAACAATTACGTAACGCTCTTGAGGGGATGGGGTATCATAAGATGTATTCCGAGGCGTTAAGGGGAAGGATGGCAATGCTTGTTACTGCAAAATCAAAATTGAATCGGTGCATAGCTCATTCGATCTTTAAAACTTATCTTATAGTTGTTTTGCTATTCAGATCAAACTAAAAAATATTGAAATTTGTTTTGTTCAACCACACCACTAGAGCACATTGATTAATTAATCACTAGCTATTGGATGTCAAACATTTGGTAACTCTGATATGAGTATTGGAGAAGAAACCCGCTACATTAGCAATGGATCTTTTATATGTACTTTCCCACAGGCCACTGACCAGTTCTGGTGCATTAGTTGGAACGACAAAGAAATCAATTGGTTGAATGGATCCATCGAGGTTGTTCGATCCTGCGACGCGAACACTCAAACGACTGAGCTGAAACCCACTCCCTAAGAAATATGCGGAAATGACTCAAATGTGAAACTGTGGTGTAATATCTCATTAAAAAGCAAAAAGAAAATAAAGAAGAAAAAGGCGGTAGGATACTAGTAAATTAAGTAATAAAAATAGTTCAAATTTTGTTTGGGGTTGGTTGTAAGTATTCTGTTTGTTTAATAACTAATTTCATATGAACGATCGTTTTATCCAAGCAAATGTAAATCACATATATGTATGGTAGTTAATAATTATTGACAATGAATTAACCTACGTAGAACACAGCCCAATTGTTTTCAACAACTGAACAAAGACCGATTCTGTAACACAATACTCAATGATCAGTTGTAGACAGGAGTTCCGTCATAGTAGACAAGCTGACGCCTAGGGACCGATGGCGATGAGTTTCGCCGTATGCATGTATGGCCACAAATGACTGCCAGGTCCGATGTCGGGAATTAACCTGCTTATATCAGTTTGATGTTCAAGTACGCTACCAGGATTTCTGATCAGGGCCACAAACTGTACTCAGAACGAGAGGGTGTGTGGGAGTTTTAAAAAAAGGTTTATAACTTTTTTCAGCGTAGAATGTAGCCACAATTAATGAGATTACCCATCGATACGCATTGGCAGTTAACAGTACGACAATGATATTTGTCGCTGATTTACAAGTTCTTTTTGACTGACGATTTGTTTATGAAAATAATAACCGCTTGATATGAGACGGCCCCTGTAACTGCTGCACAAGGCGGAATCGCCCAGTGCGCGATCACGTGGTCTACGTCTCGAAATAGATCGCCGAGCTTTGCAATTGTTGCGACGGAGTGTCACGAAGCGTAGCTGAATGTGGGTGCTGTCGGGTTTCTTTCTGTAGTAAGTGTATTAGTGATTAATATGTGGATTTTTTTGTATCACTTAACTCGAAAATGATTGATGTAAAGGTATTTGACGTCAAACATAGGATTGTTGTGGTATTAGAGCGGGACTCGTTGCCTACCGTCTGGTAGTCAGAAATTGCCAAAAAAAGACATAGGTTGGTCTCTGACTGTAATGAGAGCGTGTTTATGTCCAAATGTCCGTCTAGCTCTCTTACAGTCAGAGTACTCGGGCTAGTCAAACAGGCGCATGTGCAGGAAATTATGTAACTGACTAGTGGTGTTTTAGGGGAGGGGTCGGGTCATGCGTCCCCAGAAATACACTGAAAACCCCCAAAACAAACATAATATAGCACGTGGTGAAGGGGACTGTTATGATATAGTCCGTCCCATCCTACAAAAATGTTGTTTTTGTAAATAATAACAAATATACTATTTTTGTGTGTAATTTAGAAAACAAGCGGCTCAGAAATAAATAGGCCCAACTTGTAAATTCCATAGTATGAAAAAATGCGTTCCCCGTGGGACGCACTATAAACATGTTTCTGTTATCTATTACAACGGTGTTACTGTCACACACAATTCATTAAAACTGCGGGTGTGTTTGTATGTTTAGATAAAATTATGATAATTAATGCGAGGCGAGATTGCAGCTTTGAAGCAAAAAAAAAAAAAATAATAAAAATCCATGCTAGAAAGCCTCGCTAGATTCATCTCCTATATTTAACATATAATCAGTTATAACAAAACGCAATTTCATCAACTTAATTTTTACCTGTATCATTCTTTATTTTTAAAGCATAGGTGGGGACATTTATGATGCCAGGGATTGGCATGCATAAATCTCAGCTGAAGATTCACAAACAACTGTGAACATCGTTTTTTCAGCTGTAGTTTTGTTCCCGTTGTTGCTCCCTTATTCGTAAATATTCCTGCAACCTAACCTTTGTAATCTTTTTTGGAGGCACATTTTCATCGCTGATCCAGGAATTTATATCATGATCGTCCATGTTTGTTCAAACCAGAACGCGCCAGAAGTAGAGAGTGGTTAGGGGGCGTAACTCTGCCTATTTGTTTTTTCGAATTTCTAATAGAGGTTGCCAGTGGTCACCTTTTAACAATGACGGCAGTTCCCCGGTAATTAGGACACCGCAGAAAGTGTTATGAAATAATCTCGCCTCTTTGAATGCTTAACAAACAATGAACAACACCTGTAGTAACGGGTGTAGGTAGCAAGATAAATCGTATTATTATTTGTATGTGTTCATACCTGCATTGCATCATACCGATCATAGACAATAAATTCAGATCCCTATTTTATGTGATATTAATCAATAAAATAATGTTATTTATTCTGCTTGTTATTTTAAATGCGTTCTGATCTGAACACATATTTTTATTACAGTCAAATGTTATTTTTTATAACGCATGGTTGTTTACACGTACGTGTGTTAACAATTTTAAGACATACGACTGGCTGCCCCTAGGTGATGACCAGGTCACCATTGCCATACAGCCAATAAAAAAACTACACGATGGAAATCGATTACGTTGTGACGTATAATTCAATTCAATTCAATTCAATTTATTGCATATTACCAAACAAACTGGTGTTAGCAAACAGATAAAAACAAACATATAGCATCAAATAACAACAATAAATAATATAGCTAACCTGACAATCATGGGTCTGTGACGCGTAAGTGCTATTTGTCGAAATATGCAATAATTTCCTTCTGTCAACATTCCGTTTTTATAATGACAATAATCATTTTATTTTATAAATAAAATTCATTTACATCAATAAGGCTTCTCATTCTTTAGCATGCAATAAAATAATTCATGTTCTAGCGTTCTAGTTAGTCGAAAATGGCGTTTTCGCACGCTTTAAATTATTTTTTATTTTTAAGAAAATATTCGAAAATTCCGGAAAAAATAATTCCATTAGGTTGGTCGCCCTGTCGTTGGAACTGAAACAAAAAAAAAAACCAATGGTAGACAGGTCCACAAAGTAATGATTATGGAGACGAGTTTTAGTTTATTTTAATGGTATTTTCCCATTTCAATGTCACAGACTCTAGTTTCATTCTATTGTAACTTTATCCAAATGTGTTACAGGTTTGTAGATTGACCAAACTTAGTTTTTATTTCTGTAGGCTACTACTAGGGTCTGCAACTTTAACACAAGTTTGACTGGAACAAAAGGAGGCAGTTGGAATGTAAGGTATCCTTTATTGCGAAGTAGGCTATAAATACAAACCATTAAAGGCATGTCTATCACATCAAGCATACACAAGTAAGTACCATCTAGATTATATGAAACACCAATGTGGAGGATACCTATATTGCAGTGCACAAAGTATTTATACAGCAGAGTTCACACTAGCATTTTTAGCCAGGGTTAAACCTGTCTTAGACCAAGTGTTCACACTGACAATTTTCCTGAGCCACTTTATCCCAGACTAGTTTGGTCTGACCAAAAAAACATCAATCCACGCTCGGACTAAAATTTGGCCTGGACAAAACTAAATCTAATCACACAGCTATTCTGTCTGCATGAAACTCACCACAACAAAAACCCTGCAATCCTTTGAGTTACACTCGGATGACAATTCGACCATCAAACGTGCATAAAATCCTCAACGACACCACTAGAGCATATTGATTAATTAATCATCAGCTATTGGATGTCAAACATTTGGTAATTCTGACATGTAGTCATCAGAGGAAACCTACATTTTTCCTAATGCAGTAAGGAATCTTTTATATGCACTTTCCCACAGTCAGGAAAACACATACCATGACTTTTGTCCAGTTGTGGTGTACTGGTTGGAACGAGAAAAAAATGCAATCAGTCGAATGGATCCACCGAGGTGGCTCGATCCTGTGATGCTCAAGCGAGCACTCAAGCTCCAGTGGCGTAGGAAGGTGCAAAAAAGTGGGGGACACACTTTTATATTTACACACTTTTACGCTATTATAAAGCAAATATAAAGCAAAATATCCCTACGTCAGTGGGCTCTGTTTCATAATATCATATTTTCATCATAATCTGGTTAATTTCGTTATGTTATATATTCCAGTCAAATCATTCAAAAGGACCACTGTGAGTAAACATCATGATAATAATTACTGACATGAATAAATAAATAATAAACAAACTTAATGGTTACAAGTGTAGAAGAGAGTAAACAGGAAATGTACTATGCCTTGTCTAGTGGTAAATTGTTTTGTGCTAAGGAAGAATCAACATGGCTTGGACGAAATTTAGCTCGTGCCAGGCCCTGACCAATTTAGCCTGGGATAAAAATGCTAGTGTGAATGTGGCACATTTCTTTCATATTATGTTTTGGTATAAATTGCTTTTTAACTTTATGAGCTAGCTGCTACTGACTTTTGCCCATATAAAAGTAATCAATAAATCTGTGTAGTAAATGAATCAAGACACAATCTTTTATAATAAGTAGAATGTATTAGGATATTTTTCTCACATTCTAAAGTTAACCCTATATGCCAGTTCACATTTAGGTCAGGTCAGGTCAGAGAGTTTAACGTGCACTTTCAGAACAAGCTGTTGTAGCGCACGCCTGTCCTGGGCACAGGTGCCGGCCCCGGCCGTCTCCTCCGTCCAGGACAGGAAATGGGCGTGAAGGGGGAGGGCCCGCCTGCACTGGCGGGTGCAAGGGAGCACCAGCAGTCTGACCGGGGCCGGTAACAGGCGGAGGGTGTTTAGAAAAAACTACAAATTGTAGGTTACGGAACATACAAAAGACACGGTTCATTTTAAAGCACAAAATAGAATATGTTAATTACCATAATTATGTAAAGGTAAACCACTCTAGAAAGTGGAATGCCAATTCTAATCACAGCAACCTCAAGCAGTAATACTAATATTAATAATAATAACAACATCATCATATTTATTTAAAGGTAGACTAAACTCCAACAAGAGCCTTAAGTGTTGGAAAGATGCATGCCCGGACCACCAACACATACTGACACTTTAACAAATGAAAAAAACGTAATTTTAGAATTAATAAAAAAAAAACAAGATTATTCCTGCTAACTGGAGGCAGCCATTTTGTTTCGTTTTTGTGACGTCCGGTGGTATAGCTTGGGGCGAAATGACGTCAGCTCAGGTGCAACTTCTCTATTATGCACAGTGTAAACAAACCCTCTAATTTACGACAAGGCGCTTCGCTTTCATCAATTTGACTTGTAAAACAACATAAATGACTTGATAGTATAATAAACTATTTAACTAAATATATTTAAGTTTGCATCAATATAACGAAATGGAGTTATAGTATTTTTTCTTTTAAAAAATCCAAAGAAAAAATGCATATTATTAGGCCTATTAGTAGGATATGTTCGAGCAAAAACGACCACTCACGATACCCAAATGATAATTTTCTTTTCTTTGGGACTACGTAATTAGTCAGTTTTGTGATTTTAGATGGAAAAGTCTACTTAATCAACGGTTTTACAGAATTACTTACAGTAATAAAGCAGGACGGTCCATTACGATTTGAGGTTATCACACAATACCCTGTGATCTTAATAAAAGAGGCACGTCTTTTTAGTGTGTCTAGACACAGTGTCTGGGGACCGTCTAAATATACACCTGCCAATCAGGAACCACAGGTACAGGCCACGGAAAGAAAAGACCAATTAACTAAGAAAACACTCCGATTATTATTTCAGTCCGTGGGTTAATTTATGTACAAAACATGATACATTTATTTCAACACTTTGACAATGGTGGTGTATTTTGTATTGAAAATACCACATATACACGTTGCTGTGTTACTGGGATGGATATTATTACAGAACATTGCGATGCATTCGCAAAAATCAGGTATGTTTTGTTTCTTCAGTTTGAAGACTAATTCCTGACGTGACAGGTTAGGTATTACGTAACCACCAACTCGCCAGAGGGCGTATTCACTGGGATGGTACAAAATGGCTGCGCCCGTTATATATAATAGCCATCACATTTAACCGTTTTATTAATTAACTATACGATTATACTTGTTGATATTAAGCAATAATGTGCATTATATATAGTTGAATATGCATACCAGGCCAAATGCCTTAATTGTCCCCTTCAGTACAAAAAGAAACTGGTCTCCCATATGACTTTGTCTAAGCTATATAATATATATCAAACATTTAACACACATTCATAAACAAAATTCCCTCAAACCTCAATAACACAATAGCTATATATATTACAAACAAGGAATCAAACATACTTCATGTAATATACAAATTGAGATGATCTCTCATTTTCTGAGTTAAACAATATTTGTACCAAAATGTTACCTTTAGGTTATAAACTAACATTGCAACTCACACATGACTGTCGGTATTTTTGTTTTTCCTATAACACTTCTAAATAACATTTTTGTTTGATATTATGTAAATTACAGTACTAAAGTCACCTCCATCTGAAATATGACATCACGCTTACCGCTTACCACAAATTAGTTTGACATCATGCATTTTAACTAAATCTTATGAAAATGTTACACTCAGGTATACAGGTCTTGTTGTCTAGTAAACAAATGACCCATTGACAACAATTAACACATTATTACCTACAGACCTTGCAAATTTGCATATACACATGTACCTTTAAATTTGCAAACCATTATTAACCGGGTTGATACACTAAATTATCACATGGGTTTATGACATGGATATCCTGGGCAAGTTATAGGATAAATCTCTCCATTAGTTTGTGGAGGGCACCCCAGAGGATCAATGTACCAAGTTTCAGAACAATTCATTGAAAACTGTAGTAGAAGATAGACTTCAAAGGAAATGTTGACGGAAGGACAGATAGACAAATGGATGGCAGACAGACACCGGGCAAATTGGTTTTAGAAAAGGACAAATTGGTATTGAAAAAGGACGAATTGGTATTGGAAAAGAAGGAAGGAAATGTTTTGATTTAACAATGCACTCAACACATTTTATTTATGGTTATATGGCACCAGACACATGGTTAAGGACCACACAGATATTGAGAGGAAGCCCACTGTCACCACTTCATGGGCTACTCTTTTTCGATTAGCAGCAAGGGATATATGCACCATCCCACAGACAGGGTAGTACATACCATGGCCTTTGATATGCCAGTCGTGGTGCACTGGCTCGAATGAGAAATAGCCCAATGTGCCCACCAATGGGGATCGATCTCAGACCGACCGTGCATTGAGCGAACGCTTTACCACTGGGCTACCTCCTGCCCAAAATAATGTATGTATTAGAAAGAGACAAATCGGTATTAGAAAAGATCTGCTGACAAATGTCATAGTGGAGCTAAAAATATGATCCAATTTAAAGCACAAAGTGGATTATGCTATACATGTATCACCATAGTTATTTAAAAGTAAACCACTAGAAAGTGGAATGATAATTCTAATCATAGTAACCACAGTAAGACATTAGGTAGGAAAATGCAATTATTAGTTCCCATAAATGGCAAGTCACAAGTCAAATGAATTAAATTGTGAAATAGCCAATATTGTCATTAGTGCTCAGAAAACATTACAATTAGAATATTAGCTGTGTTTATCTCGGTGCAGTAATGTTTCTTTGATATTCTCTTAACACTGCATCACTAAAAGGTGTATTACTCTGATCATCATGTCATAGAGCAAAACAAAAGTTAAAGTTTGTTTTGTTTAACGACACCACTAGAGCACATTGATTAATTAATCATCAGCTATTGGATGTCAAACATTTAGTAATTCTGACTTGTAGTCATCAGAGGAAACACGCTACATTTTTCATAACACAGCAAGGGATCTTTTATATGCACTTTCCCACAGACAGGAAAGCACATACCACGGCCTTTGACCAGTTGTGGTGCACTGGTTGGAATGAGAAGAAAAAAAATCTGTTGAATGGATCCTCCGAGGTCATTCGATCCTGTGACGCAAGCACTCAACCGACTGAGCTAAATCCGTTACTGATTGGGAAAGAGATATTCAGTGAATAATCTGACTCCATTGTACATGTATTTCCAACAGACACTGCTGGTAAATGATAGCATATAATATACATGATTTCTAAGGCTATTTTATTTAAACACTTCATCAAAAAAATCTAAAGATTTACACCAATTAATTTATATTTCCAGTTATGACTGCCTTCAAGCAAAAGGTGTTATTCACACACGTATTGCCAAATATAAATGTAAAGTTACCCTTTTTCTAGAATATGGTCTATTGTAAAATGAATTTTTTTTTAATTTCTGCACCATAATATTGTTTAAATTAAATATTGAAAATATGATAATAATTAAACTTAAAAGCTGGACTGTAAAATTTATCTACCTTTTGTGTGACTAATTTGGATCATATAGTTCATTCTAGTCTTCAAACAATTAAGTGTATTGAAAGTTAGCGGAATTTGGACCATAGTGAACTATGTAGGATGGCAAAATGAAGCTTGTGTTGAAAATAATCAATTCTTTTCCACATGGTGAAACGTGTGAATCGTACCCTGGCTGCAGCTTGGAACCATTCATTAGAGATGGGCAGGTGTATTGCTGAAAATAGAAGAAAAAACTTGAACTGATGAGTAACTACCATATTATCAGGGCCGTAGCTAGGATTTTTTGTTTGGTTAGTTAATAGTCTAACTGAGTAGTTAATAGTCTAAAACTCCTTAAACAGTTAAGAAGATAATTTTCTTTAAGTTTCTATAATGCTTTCAGGATTTTTTTCTGGGGTGGGGGGGCAAATGCCCCGTTGCCCCTCCCGCTAGTTACGACCCTAATAACCAAAAATATTTGTGGGTTTTTATTATCATGGGCTCTGACGGTAAGTGGGCATCAAAACTATAAAATCTGGAAAATATTAACAAATTCTATGATAAATATTCATTGTAATCACCATAATAAACTTTTGTTGTGTATATCATAATTTAGATGATAAAATTCTTTTAAAACACAACACACATCCGAGCACAAAGCATTAATTGCTTCAACTAACCTACATTTGACTACATCAACAAAAATTGACAACAATTCATTTTACAGCAGTTGTTTTAACAAGTCCTTTCCTCTAAAACTTCCAGCAATGAACATGTATTATTTAGTCAATTTAATAAAGTCCCGTAATAAAACATAAACACATTCCATTCCACAAATTAAATATATACATAATTAATATATTTTTCATGTGTGGGAGGGAGGAAGCAATTTTTCTACAGTACTTTAAGCATCTCAGTACAAGCAATTTGAAAAAGAAGACAACATTATGTGAAAGCTTATGCATATATATCCGACACGGTGGGCACAGAGTTAAACTAGCTAGTATACAAGTTCCGGCCACTTGCATAGACCAATGAATGCAGAGTAGGAGTAAAACACCTACATGTATGATAAGCCATCGCATTAACTAGTTTCTATGTATAAGTGAATGGTGTACAAGAAATACTAACTGTAATGAAAGTGGAAAAGTACCTACAACTTAACCTCTGACTGAACATAATGAGGGAATGTGTCTAAGTTTAGATTGTATATAGATGTGATCCAGTTACATTCAAGCAACATGTCAACAAAACAAAAGCAGTTCAACTTAAAACTCTTCTGTAGATCAATAAGAAGATAATATTGCTTAGCTAGTTTGAGTTGAAAGGTATTGGAACTGATCAGTTACATAATCTTTCAAATATTTGCATGAGTGGTCATGTGCATGATAGGATGTAACATTTTTCTAGGGAGGTGAGCAATATATATTCAAAAGTACATCAACATACATTATCAACACCAACATGCATCATTTATGTGGTTCCGACGCCATATAACCGTAAATAATCTTCCAACGAAATATCAAGCAGATCAGGCCAATACATGCCACCAAGATATTACATGCCACTAAAAACTAATACATTCCTTGCATTAACACTGGATTTTTCAGGGTTTTGATGTGTGTGTGTGAATACTTCCTGTCAATACTGAGCCTTGCCTATGCAACAAAAATCCTTGGTAGCACACCAGATTTTAACCCTGCCCCTGCTACCGACCCTGGTTGGGCTGCTGGTGCACTCTCGCACCTGCCAGTGTAGGCGGTCCCTTCTCTCACCCACCCCAACCTTTTCCTGTCCTGGACTGAGGAGGTGGCTGAGGCAGGCACCTGTG